>NC_143133.1:99874978-100026493 GCF_059928025.1 Delphinapterus leucas
CTTGGTGGTAGATTGAAATAAATTAAATCCATTAACTAGGACCTTTTCATGGACATGTTTTGTTTTGGTTTTTAATTAATTAAATAATTAATTTTTGTCTGCTTTGGGCCCTTGCCGCCGCTGCGCGAGGCTCTCTCTAGCTGCGGCGAGCGGGGGCCACTCCTCCCTGCGGTGCACAGGATTCTCATTGTGGTGGCCTCCCTCGCCGCGGAGCACAGTACCGGCTCCAGGCGCGCGGGTTTCAGTAGCCGTGGTTTGCGGGCTCTAGAGCGCAAGCTCAGCAGCCGTGGCGCACGGGCTTAGTTGCTCCACGGGCATGTGAAATCCTCCCAGACCAGGGTTCGAACCTGCTTCGCCTGCATTGGCAGGCGGACTCCCAACCAGTGCGCCACCAGAGAAGCCCTATGGACAGTCTTTAGATGAGAACTGATAGCATTGGCTTCATGGCTTCCAAGGGCTTTCACCAGTAGCTACATGTACCTAAACAAATTACTTAACTTCACAGAACCTCCTAATACTTTTTCTTAAAGGTTGTTGTAAAGAGCAATTAAGTAATATTAATACATACCACCTATATAAAAGCTTCTCAAAGAAGATAGTTTCCTCCTAGTCCACTGCCTATATCAGTTTTAAAGCTAGAAAGAGTTTTGAGCTAAGGAATGACTTTTCAGTCACTTATCTCCAAGCAACAGAAAACTTAAGAGTTCAGTTTAAGAGTTGAACATGCAGATATCCAGAGAAACAGTCAAACTTTATGATTCTTGACTTATAAATGGTGCATAAACAATAACAATATGTTAGTTTTAAATGGAAAAAAACCAAGACAATCAGATTTAAAGTAACTAATGTCCAATTTGAAAAATAATTTTTATCGTAAATCAAGGTAGTTTCAATAGGCAGCACATTGAAATGAAAAAGATCAGGGAGTCTGAGTTTGACTGGTTTGCTTTAGAATTCCCAACTCTTTAGCACAGCTCCTGAAAGTTACTTAACACTCATGAATTTCTACTTCTACTTTGGCAAAACAATAATAATTATAAAAATTACTTGGTGAAGGTAAAAATGTTAAGGTGAGCAAACTGATGTCCAGTGGGAACATGCAGTCCTTAGCAGTGCACTTTGTAGGTATGTTCATGTAAACTTCAGAATACTAAGATGAAATGTCTGTGTCTGGTGTCTGTGCTTGACTGAGGCTTATATCCATGGATACCGACGGTCAACTTCTCTACTGACTTAGCGTTCCATGAGCAGAGTTTTCTAAATACTAGAAAATACTAGAGCTATAGAAAAGTGTGCTTAACTGCTAGTAACATTTTCCTAACTCAGATAGACTTAGTTTGTTTGCTGTCTATGATGGATCCCTTCCAGGTCCTCCTCCACATTGTTGGGATGAAGAGGAAGAAAGGCAGGAAACTTTCACTAGATCTCCAAGGAACTAGGCTACCACTTTCACACCTACGCCTTGGAACAATTTGTATATCTTTTTTACGATGCTCAATTTGCCTTTTTCCCTTTTACTCTTTGTGTTTGCATATATTTCCTTATGTTTCATGGGCTTGAAGCTTAATTTGTCCCCAAACCTTTTTAAATGTTAAGAGATTCGTTTCTAAAATTTATAGCCACAATATCTCTCTGCCATTTGCCCAGGCTGGTGATTTAAAAGGCAGCTCACACCTCTTTTCTGTGTGATATACTGTGCCCCCTACTGCGGGGGTCCCATAAAGTGACTTTGAAAACAGTGTGCCATGGCTCTTTGCATGTTTTTACTGGAGTAAGAGGCTCCTACTGGTCCCAAACATTTTCATTTATAATCAGTGTAAATGCTCTACCTCCAATCCCAGGAAGAAACTAATTTTATAAGTAGACAAATTCCTTAAATAGGATTTTATGGAATGGGACTACATATACTATTAGATTTAGGAAAATCTTTAAAGTTTTGTAGAGTTTATTATGATGAGCTTTATAATTTAATAAAGCTTGATATGGGGCTTCCCTGGTGGCACACTGGTTGAGAGTCCACTTGCCGATGCAGGGGACACGGGTTCGTGCCCCGGTCCGGGAAGATCCCACATGCCGCGGAGCGGCTGGGCCCGTGAGCCATGGCCGCTGAGCCTGCGCGTCCGGAGCCTGTGCTCCGCAATGGGAGAGGCCACAACAGTGAGAGGCCCGCGTACCGCAAAAAAAAAAAAAAAAGCTTGATATGGAGGCCACTCGAGTCCTGGGTTTTGCTCAGCCCCAATAACTTTGACAAGTGATTTAGTGTTTCTTTACAGCAGCTCTTCCTCATCTTTACAATAGGTCTTATCCTATTACATCCTTACTGTACTTCCATCAATAACTGCAATAAATATATACTGAAATACAATATTCTATGCAAAATTTAGATATAAAATTCTGTATAAAACAAGATTTTTATGGATCACCAAAAACACATAATTTAACAAAAAGGAGATAATTTGTCTTTTCTTTAAAAAAAAACCAGGTAATACTACCAAACAGTACATAAGTGAATTTGATTTATTTAAAACACACACACACATGCACACATATGAGAGTGCACTTGGGGTAGGCAGCTCAGAAATACAAATCAAATTACTAGGCCAGATAAAGATTTTTTTCATCATTATATGTTATATTACAAATTGATGGATTTCTGAGAGACCAAAATTAATTAATTTTTTAAAAATATGTGACATCTGTACAGGGCTTTATATATATATTTTTATCTTATTCTAATGAAAGCTCTCTATTCTAACCCTTTCTTGGGTTTTCCTATTGAAGGCATTCACTATATACAATGCTCCGAAATTGCCAAAGCACAGCCAATATTCAAAACTCTCCTTTCTGCAATTTTGAGTTCAAAGATCCATAGAGCTTTGGATGTGAGACAAGTTACGGGTCATAGCTTTCGTTGTTTTTTGTGCTAATAAATGGCTTCTCATTATTTCCTTTTCCTTTAATCTCTGGTTATAATAGGCTGCCATTTTAGTTGCAGACATATGCTGACCAAACAGGAACAAAGATATGAGATAAAAGTTTATTTGAGCTGCAAGTTTATAGCAAGCATGAATGCAAGTTGATTAGGGAGCCTGTGCTGAGGCTTATAGGCAGACTCTCATAAAAATATATCATCTTGATACTGTTGCATTTGAAATTGTCTGCTGGAATGCCTTTGTTACTGATTATTCCTTGCAAAGTGAACTGACCAAGAATCTGGCTGTTGTTCTTACCCTTCCCACCTCCACCCCTTCCCCTTACCTCTCTTTTTTTTTTTTTAATGTATTTTTTAAAATTCTTTATTGAATTTGTTACAATATTGCTTCTGTTTTATGTTTTGGCTTTTTGACCGCAAGGCACGTGGGATCTTAGTTCCGTGACCAGAGATCGAACCACACTCCCTGCATTGGAAGGTAAATTTAACCCCTGGACCACCAGGGAAGTCCCATTGCCTCCCTTTTAAAAGCAGTAAAGACAAAGGTGAAATTTGGCTCCTGCAAGAGCTCAGTGTGGGTGAAATGGAATAGTCCTTCAGAGCAGTCAGGATAATTATCCAGCCACTTTGACAAATTTACCAACATCTGTTCCAGAGTCATTTTTGCTGCACAAATCTGCCATTAACAAATAGTGAGGACTTTAATTAACTGAGCATACCAAGGAGTGAAACTCTGATAAGATGGCACCATCTGGAATAGAGAGATGTAAAATTCTCTCCTCTGCTGTGTTGATTAGGTATTATATTGAAATTTGTCTTGATCGCAAATGATTCCCCTGCTGTGTAGGGTTAATGGCAAAGACTTTATGATTTGAGATACTTTGCTCAGGTATGCCACAGCATTAAAATGTAAATTTACTGAGTTTGAGATTTTTCCTTTGGCCTTTTGTTAATGCCCCATTAGTACTCGTTAACTTTGCACACTCCGCAAAGAATCATGTTGATCAACTTTGAGCTTCAAGAAGAGGTCAGCCAGAACCAGCAGTGTCAAACCCTTGACAGCTGTCCTTAACAAACTTATCTGAAAATTTAAAGTCAGGATAATCTCCCTAGAAAAATTCACTTATGCACATAATCATAGACTTTTGGATATGATTTCAGGGGAGGCATCATAGACTCTTTGAAGGCCATTCATACTAAATCCGTGGATCCCAGATTTTATACCTGTTCATCAGACACACTCTTACCGTCTCTTGTACATGCAGCATTGCATCCATTTCATTCCAGCCGCCTACCTCTATTTGACCAGATTTTTAAGGTTCTTCAGCAAACATGAACTTTGGATTTAGAAACTAAACTGGTTCCAGGGAATTCCCTGACGGTCCAGTGGTTAGGACCCCGTGCTTCCACTGCAGGGGGCCCGTGTTCCATCCCTGGTCGGGGAACTAAGATCCCACAAGCCATGAAGTGTGGCAATAAAATAAAATAGAAATTAAACTGGTTCCAATTTGGTTCAGTTTAATGGCTCCCAACTGAATAAGTTTCACTACTGACTGGAAAAAAATGATAAATTAGATTAGTTGCAAGACATCAGTCTTGGCTTCCACAGATCTAAGGTGGGGAGTCGGGGAAAAGCTTGAAGTAGATTCTAAGAAAAGATGCATCTAGGGGACTCTTGTCACTTGCTTCTTTTTTGTTTGTTTTTGTTTTTAAATTAATTTTTATTGGAGTATAGTTGCTTTACAATGTTGTGTTAGTTTCTACTGTATAGCAAAGTGAATCAGTTACTATATGTATACATATATCCACTCTTGTTTTATATTTCCTTCCCATTTAGGTCACCACAGATCATTGAGTAGTGTTCCCTGTGTTAAACAGTAGGTTCATCAGCTACCTATTTTATGTATAGTAGTGTATATATGTCAATCCCAATCTCCCAGTTCATCCACGCCCCCCCCTCCCATTCCTTCCTGGATAACCATAATTTTGTTCTCTACATCTGTGACTCTATTTCTGCTTTGCCAATAAGTTCATCCGTACCATATTTCTAGATTCCACATATAACCAGTATTATATGATATTTGTTTTTCTCTTTCTGACTTACACTCTGTATGACAATCTCTAGGTCCATCCATGTCTCTGCAAGTGGCACTATTTTGCTCCTTTTTATGGTTGAGTAATGTTCCATTGTTTATATGGGCCATATCTTCTTTATCCATTCATCTGTTGATGGACACTTAGGTTGCTTCCATGTCCTGGCTATTGTAAATAGAGCTGCAATGAACATTGTGATACATGACTCTTTTTGAATTATGGTTTTCTCAGGGTATATGCCCAGTAGTGGGATTGCCGGGTTGTATGTTCTATTTTTAGTTTTTTAAGGAGCCTCCATACTGTTCTCCATAGCGGCTGTATCAATTTACATTCCCACCAACAGTACAAGAGGGTTCCCTTTTCTCCACACCCTCTCCTGCATTTATTGTTTGTAGATTTTTTCATGATGGCCATTCTAACCAGTGTGAGGTGATACCTCACTGTAGTTTTGATTTGCATTTCTCTAATAATTAGTGATGTTGAGCATATTTTCATTGGTTTGCTGGCCATCTGTATGTCTTCTTTGGAGAAATGTCTATTTAGGTCTTCCCCCCCATTTTTTGATTGGGTTATTTGTTTTTTTTGATATTGAGCTCCATTAGTTATTTGTATGTTTTGGAGATTAATCCCTTGTCAGTTGCTTTGTTTGCAAATATTTTCTCCCATTCTGAGGGTTGTCTTTTTGTTTTGTTTACAGTTTTCTTTACTCTGCAAAAGCTTTTAAGTTTCATTAGGTCCCATTTGTTTATTTTTGTTTTTATTTTCATTACTCTAGGAGGTGGATCAAAAAAGATCTTGCTGTGATTTATGTCAAAGAGTGTTCTGCCTATATTTTCCTCTAAGAGTTTTATAGTGTCCTGCCTTACATTTAGGTCTTTAATCCATTTTGAGTTTATTTTTGTGTATGGTATTAACGAGTGTTCTAATTTCATTCTTTTACATGTAGCTATCACTTGCTTCTCAGCAAACAATGCTTTCTGCCAATAAAGTTAAAGTTCATTGCAGCTTAGTTTGTATAGCAGGGTCATTATTGAAAACATTTTGTATTTGCCAGTAGTGTTAGACAATCATGAAATGCATGGTCTAAAATTTTGCATTCCGCTTCTCAGTACATTTGAGAGAAGGCTTTAGGAAATAATCCTAACATGCCCAAGGCAAATGGCATACTCAATTTTGTAACAACTGTTCCCTATGGAAGTAACTTTTTTTTAATTGGGGGCTGATCAGAATTCAAAGAAGGTTGCTACATAACACCTTGAGATCTGATAAGACAGGCACAAAAATAAGAGTTAAGAAATAAAGATTTTTCACCAGCTCTCTCATTAAATTATCATTATTTTCGTAAATCTACTTGGATAATCTTTAGTTCTAATTTTCCATCTGTAAAATGGGAATACAATGTAATTCAAGAATTAGGTAATTAAGAGAAAGCTTATGACTATCTCAAAATAAGTAGCTTTTGCTACATGTGGCTTTTCCCAATTCTAATTATCTTTACATCAATCTGAATAAAGCATTTTTCAGGTGGTAGAGAAAAACATATGTGATACACTTTTTAATTTAACAGAAGACCTATATTATCCTGTTCTAGAACAGCTATATTTACCTTTTTAACCAAATCAAAGAGGCCCAGTGTTAGAAAGATTTTTCCAACTAATGCCAGTATCTTCAAGCTATAAAGGCTTTTGTATTTTGTAAAATTGCATAAATACTCGTCACTGTATAATTTTTACACCACTACTGATTCAGTGCCAAACAGTTCATTGTTTTTCTAACCATCTTAAATCAAACTCTGAAATTCAAGTCACCAGGATAGTGAAGAAATAAAAATTCAATCTTAGCCATTATTGTTCCTCCTTATCTCATCTTTCTCACCCCCTAAATGGGGGCTGTGTTAAAATTTCATAGAAAGTACTGTCAGGTCTTTAACCCACACCAGGCTGAAATGATCAATGCCCAAGCCACATAATTTCCTGATAATGGATGGTTCTGTTGCTTCTGTGCCAAGATCACTGGTGGCTTTGAGCCTTTGTCCAGCCTTGAAGCCAGAGCTGTGCCACATCACCATTCTCCTCCTGGTCCTGTTATCTCCCTGGGGCATTTCAAACCCCACTATTCCAGCGACTTTTTCTTACCCTGAGGTCAGCCACTTTGGTCTCTATGCCTCTAAGCCCTTCTCTTTATCTCTATGTCTCTCCATACCACCCCTCCCCCTCCACCCCCTCTGTGCCCCAAACAATTTTCCCCTCCGTGGGCCTTTATAAACACAATGTTGATCCTCCTTTGGAGCAGAAGAGTTTTTCCTAACTAACCCTAATACATATTTTTATTTAATTGTTGACAGTGTTATATAGCTGTTTGTTTCTTCTTATAATGAAAGCTACCAGATGTGCCAGCATTCTTGTATTTTTTCCCCCAGTTCCAAAATTATGCTTTTTATTTCAGTGTGCTCTTTTTGGGAAAATTATTTGGCAGGCATCAATATAAAGCAAGATTCTTACTGTTAAGTCCTAGGGGTGACTGTGGGCATTTTCAGACCCTGCCATTCTAAGGCGGTATCTAGGCAGGCAAAGAGTCTTCACCACTGAGCAGCATTGCTCCGTAAGTCAGCTTCCTTTCAGCTGTTTTAACCGCTCTTCCCCATCAACCTTTTTTGGTTTAATGTGAACCCATCAGTCACTTACACCTTATTCTCTGTGATGCTCCTTCAGTTGCCTCAGGTGGATATTTTGTTTGAGTTTCTTCAGGTAAAAAAGAATTATGCTGTCGGTAGCCAGCATTTCTTAGCCTGCTCCAGGGAGGGGTGGTCTGAAACTAGATTTCTAGACATTCTAAGGTATTACCTCCATTCCAACTCCCCTCTTCCTCTGTTCATATTTCATTCCTAAAAGTCACCAGAGAGGAGGAACCTCAAGAGAAATCATCTAGAGAGTGTGAACTTTAAGTCTAGAATGAAAGTTGGCCCTCATGTAGCAGCTCTTTCTCAGTCTTGTTTTGAGATTTTGAATGATAGTTTTCATTCCTGTGCTGCAATCTAAATGTCCATGCGGTAGTAATTATCTGCTTTAATTATGAGAGAAAAAAGCCCAAAAGAAAAAGCAGTTAAAGCAACAAATATGTATATATATATTTCTATGAGGAGACAAGATAGGTGATTTGGAAGATTAATCTATGGACAGAAAACAAGCTCTTTGTTACATTTGAAGTGAAGACTATGTTTTCCTGGAAGTCATAGAAAGGGTGATTGCAGAATCATTCACACAACACTTCCTTTTATCAGATTTAAGGTGAGTAGCTGTCATGAGCCTTGGGTAGAAAATCATTACTGACACCTTGTTGGAAGTTTTGGGTACACAATGGGAAATGACAGCCCCAGGGTTAACTGGTTAAGGACAGAAGGACATTCCATAATATCTTTACAAACAGGATCAAAGACAGTTTCTTTGGTCATCCCTATAAACATTTCTTGACATATATCTAGCCACCATTGTCAACATCATTAACAATTTGGGGGTTTCTCTATTAGGTACTTAAAGGAAAAAACAAGTAAGCCCTTCCATTTGAATAGAGGTGAGAGTAAAGATATTATTATATAAAATTAAGAAAAGAAACAATCATATCTAGCTAGTTATAGAGAGATTCAGATTAAAGTATTAGTGACAGAGCCAATAAGTGAGTTATTCATATGATTCATCAGATAAGTATCCCAGGTAAGACCTAGAATTACCTTATTCCATTCAAGGCTTAGTCATTTCCAAAATGTTACAATGCAACTGAATATATTTATACATGCAAAAGTTTATTTAACTTTCTTTAGCACCCCTCCCTTTTTTTTCAGGTATAGAATCCACTTCAGGATCATCAGGACTTAGTTCTAACATCCTTTATTGCTGTGTAAAGTTTCTGGCCCACAGAATAGTCTGATGAGGCAAGTTTAGAATATAAAGGAAGCTTTTAGTGGAATGGCAAGGATGGGGTTTTCTAGACCAAAGGAGTGATGAGTGGTAGAACAGGCTCAGCAAAATGAGGTGAGGGGAGACAGATGGAAAGGAATGGGTGTGTGCCCAGCTATGGGATTTCTTTCTGTAGTCAACCCCCAGTGTTGAAATATCAACTGGGGTCCCCCAAAGGTATATTTGAAAGTGTGCGGTCTTCAGAGTGAAATCCTGATTCATCACCCGCTAGGTACGTAAGTTGGGTCAAGCTACTTAATTTTTTGAGACTCAATTTCCTCATCTGTAACATGAGGATTATATGATGAAATAAAATGAGAGTCTACCTTTCAGGGTTGCTGGGAAGATAATAAAAATGTATGTAGAGTCCTTGGAACATAACCAACCCTCAGTAAATGGCAGACATTATGGCTGAAACGTGGTCTTTAAAAATTTCAGCCTTCCTTTTCATATAAGTAAATTACCAACTTTGTTAGTAACTTCTTCATCTTTAATTTTCAGCACAAAATAGCTCTGTGACTTTGAGAAATGCCCTTAACCTTTGTACGATTCAATTTCTTCACACGTGAAATAACAGGGATAATATCCTGAGTAATGTTCAAGTCCTGCAAAGCCATGGTACTAATAGCCTGCTATCCGTTTTGTTCTTGATCATAATTAAAGCAAAGTAGAGGCATATGCATCAATATGCTGCATAATGCAACACAGCTCTGGCATCAGCAGTATGGACTGTAGGGTCACATGACCTGCGTTACTACTTATGGTTCCTCCTTGTAATGTACCTGAATGTCTTGGGCAAGTCAGGTAGCTGTTTTATGCCTCAGTTTCTTCTTTTTTTGGACTTTCTTTGCACAACTTAATCTTCCCATGATATAGAGAAAATCTTTTGTCCTCAAACCTCTATTACCTCATCTATCCTAGTGGTGCTCTGCTTTCCAAATGTAATAAATAGTTCCAATGAAAATATTACATTGTTTTACCACAAGCTGGCAAAACCCCAACACTTCATTCACTCACCCCAAACAAAAATGTTTCTAGAAAGTCATTTCTCTTTTAGTTATAGAACTATACAATTATAACAAATATTCACTAAAAATTTGAGATATTGTCACAAGAAATTAAATGTTATTAAAATGATTAACACAGGGAAGAGAGTATGAAGGTGCTATATTTATTAATCCATACCTCCTCAATATTTACTTGGTGGGTTTTACTTTTCATGAGTGAATCTGAAGGTTCATGACATACAGTACCTGTATAAACATTTCCATATTCATGAAGGGTTTAGAACATTTCTAGTATTAAGGGTCTCTTATAGTGAAAAGGAAAAATATCATTCAATCCATATATATATTTTTAAGTCTTTATTGAATCTGTTACAATATTGCTTCTGCTTTATGTTTTGGCTTTTTGGCCGCAAGGCATGTGGGATCTTAGCTCCCTGACCAGGATTCGAACCCGCACCCCCTGCATTGGAAGGCAAAGTCTTAACCACCAGACCGCTGGGAAAGTCCCTCAACCCATATTTTAAACTTAACAGGAAGATAGGAATTTGAGCTACAGGGCCACTAGCATGTTTTCTAATACTGAGGTCCTATGATATTTATGTGTTCCTTGAGAACTTTATTGGTTATTAAAAACGGCAGCACTTGAAATGATGTCTAGAGATGTAACTAGTATGGATCAAAACGGCTTTGTCTCAAAATGCTGAATTGTAAATGCTATAAAGTATTTTTAACAAAATTTTTAAAATTATGTGAATTTGAAAAGTTCCCTTTCCTTTAGCAGATGTTTCCCCGTTATTCCTCATCCTAGGAGTGAGTTCACCCCAGAATGTGAGATCTGGATGCTGGTGCATGTGGATGATGCATACAGAGTCCTAGTCAAAGGCAATGAAATTCCCAGTCCAGAGAGACCTGGCAAGCAAGGAGGGCACACTATTACCTACCATCTTCACTCCCTCTTATATTCATGCTACTTGATCTACACAACAAAATTTCTAGGTTGGTTTTACCCTAAAATTTTGCTTTTCTTATGCCATTACTTAAACAGTTATCATTTTATCCCACTGATAATTATAGTAAAAATAGAAAATTTTAATGATGAGGATTTAACCCCAATTTAAGAGCAAGATCAAAAAACAAATCTTCACATTTTATTATCATGTGGATAAGTTCAAAATCATCAGGAATATCTAGAGAAAAATCAATACATGTATTACATGCAAAATTGATTTTAGCATCTTTTTCAAATATGTTCATATCACTTCTGAGCAAAATATATATGTAGAGAGAAATAAAAGCTGGTGACATAATTAGTATTTTCTTTTATAGTAAATGTATTTTTCAGTAATAAGGATCGAGCTCCAAGTAAGTGAGAATTTCTCACCTTTCCAAAATATCATTTTTGTACTTCTTCATGACATAATTATTGGATAATAATAGCTGATTAAAATAAACTTGGCTGTTTCTATCAAACATAGTTTCATGGGGGTTTTAAGTTTGAAAGCAGTATCTTGAACTTAAGATTATTTTTTATAATATCAACTAAGTTCCTAAAAAACGAACTGATACTCCCTTCAGAATCTAGATAAATCTAACAGAAAATCTGGAACTTTAAACTGAATATTTCCCCCAACAAAAAAAATCTTCCCTTGCTTTAAGGAAACTACTCCCAGACCTAACAATAAAACCCACAATCTCTAAGTTATCAAAGAGAGTCCCACATGGGGACGCATAACTCCTATTCTTGTTCCCTGAGTTCCTTGAATGTTTTCTTCTCTTCAGGAGATACGTTTCCATTAGCTTTGCTGTCATCCCATGACGACCTCGTAGGGCCTCTTGCTTTCATAATTTATCAATACAGCCTGCCCTATTATAGCCAATAGAACACCTGATGCAAGGCTGGATTCTCACAAAGGACCCAGGGAAAACAAAGGAAAATAACCAGCAACTAAACCTCTGTGCCATGAAACACCACCTGTTCTGCAGGGTGACTGGCTTCAGTTGCATCATGGCCCCTTCTCTGCCTCAAAGTAGGTGGCTCCATCCTACGACCTGTCACTCAGCTGACTTCCGAGACATCCGTGTTCCTCACAGCTTAGACCTAAGTCGATAGCCAGAAACTAGCTTCTTCTACTCCTAGAGAGCCTTCCTCTGGGTTTATTTTCTTTTTAATACAACTACCTCATTCCAGGATGAACTAAATCGGAAATAGTCACTCTCTCTATTGAAAAGGCCATGACAGAATAGTAATCACCTCAGTACACCTCGGTGAACCCAACATTCACATAGGAGGCGAGCACAGGAGCAAACAGGGAAGCTGTTTGTTTGGATTTCTCCGTAAACTGCCTTGCTTTGACCACAGGGAGCAATGGATCTATAACAATAGGGAAAAATGACCTAACTACCTGAGTAGAAATCATGAGACAAAATTTTGTGGTAAAGTAGAAATAACAACCAAATGAAGAATCCCATTGTTTTCTACGCCAGAGTCAAATGCTCAGTATCTGTGTGACTTTGAGCAAAAGGATTTTTTAGCTGAAGGTGTCAGTGTCCTCAGTTGTAAAATTCCTATAGTCTTTTTCATATCTATGATTGATGGTCTAATTCTTTAAAGTTAAAGGGACCTAAATAGTTAAACAAATTTTGATTGATGTGTCCATTATATCCTTAAGTGAAAAGGAGGTGGATTCAAATTATAAGACATCATAAAATGTAAGTCTTAAAATTTATTGAATCATCTATTTGATAAATCATAGGTAAAAGGTGGCAGTTTTCCCACATAATTCACTTTATTAAGATTAGGAGCTTCATATACTATTGTATGATTAAAACCAAGTATAAATAGTACAGTGAAGATAATCCTTTTAATGTAAAGACTTTTCTGAGGTATTTAATACAGAATCATGGCTCTGTACCCCAGATCCTGGTTCTGGGTTGAGATCTGTCCCAGCTGGCCAATTACCTTGTTCTAATTAAATTCTTAGCATGATCTGAGTCTGATATTCCCTTGGCTTGCTTTTAATTAATCTTGGCTGTTAAAATCCAAGTGCCTATTCCTCCTTGAATCAGGTCTAAGAACATGTTGAATTATTGACCACTTACTGAATGATATTGATATTATGATAGAGTGGTATTGATTTCCTAAACTGCATTTTCCTTATCTGTAAAATGAAAATGATTACACTCATTAAGGCATTGCTCCATAATTAGTTTCTTTTTTCTCAGAAACACGATGAAGGAGGCAAAGCATAAACTTCTGGTGTCACATGGGCTCTTTTCATTCTCTTGTCATTTTAGCCTAATTTAGGGCTATGTAAATCAGGAAAGAAACATTCAAGACCACAGCAGGGGGTGATTGGTTTTGTCATCAAAAGGGCCTCAATTAGGTGTCAGCAGATCCCTCCCTCCTTCTAATATTACTGACCATAACATTTGAAACTTTAGTGAGAAAGCGAAACCTAGTTTTGGGTAATATAACTTTTCATAGAGAGAAGTAGGACTCCCCTTTTAGCTTTCTTCCCCTACAGTGGGTCCTCTTTCTCCTCAGTGAAATCTTTCTTCTGGTTGTTTTCTTCTCTCCAGCCAGTTAAAAACATTTATTGATCCCCTGTTGAGGCAGAGATGTTTATTACCTCTACTCTTGCCTGTGCCCACTTGTTCATCCTAGTCTTCTCCTCTCTCTCAAGATGTCACAATAGCCCTCTTCACGGCAGATTGTATGCCACTATAGAGATCTGTTGTTGTTGTTGTTTTAGTGGGAAATGTCATGGGACTTGTGGAGGGAAGTAGTTATCAGAAGAAATATTTTGACAACCACTATTTAGTCAGTTTGAAAAGCTGAACGGAAAGGCTTATGAATTCAGGTTATCTGCACCATTCCTTTATCTTTTGCTTTATGAATAATTATTGGTATGAGCCATTGGTAATAGGTCTTTATATTGTGTTATTATTTATACTTGCCTAGCAGAAAAAGCCATGGAGCTCATTTGAAAATCAACAAAAATCAACACCAAATTCATAAAATTAAGTGCAGATTATCATCTAATGACAACTCCTTAGATTCTCAGTTTACATGTCATCTCAACATCCAATATCTGATTGGAATGTCATTTGACAAGTAAGGAAATTGAGACCTGGGGAGGGAAAGTGAGGTATCCAAGTTGTCCATCAACAAGTGGCAAAGTACCCCTGCTTCCCATTCTAGTTTTCCTTGAACCGGACAAGGATACCTCTCCATTTGCTGCTGATTCTTGGTGCTGCTAAGATTTTTCTTATTCCTCTAGTTTCTCTTGTCAAAATTTGCAATGGTGGAGAAAAGAAAAGTGAATAAGAAAAATATATTAGTGCAAAATTACGCCAGTGTTAATTATTCTGCATATGCAGATTTTATATCCTTCTGATATGTCTTATTGTAGACTTATAGAATGAAAAGCCAGCCTCAAGTTTAAGTATAATTCCTTAAAAGTGCTCTGTTGACATAGCTGAATAAGCTCAATTTAAGAAAGCAAGTTTACATATGACTGACAAATTCATTTTCACTGTTATAATGTACTCTATTTTTTTCTAGATTAAATAATGTGGAAATTATGTGAACATATGAATGAGTATCAAAATACCAATTTTTTTTTTTTAAAGAAACATGAGTAGTTTATTATTATTTATTTAGGCTGTGTTTGGCCTTCGTTGCTGCGTGTGGGCTTTCTCTAGTTGTGGCAAGCAGGGGCTACTCTTCGTTGCAGTGCACAGGCTTCTCACTGCGGTGGCTTCTCCTGTTGTGGAGCACGGGCTCTAGGCACCCGGGCTTCAGTAGTTTTGGCACACAGGCTTAGTTGCTCCACAGCACGTGGGATCTTCCTGGACCAGGGATCGAACCCCTGTACCCTGCATTGGCAGGAGGATTCTTAACCACTGTGCCACCAGCGATGTCCCCAAAATACCAATTTTAAAGTAACTGTTAAAATGATGAAATGTAAAATGTGAATAAATTTAAACATGCCTCTTACAGTGAATAAGTGATTTATGAACTGCAACATGGAAACAATGGATGTTCTCTTCCATCATTTATTTTAATGTTTTTTTTTTCATGTTACACAAGGTGCTTTGAAACCTTCAAAGAATCCACGCATGGAATTTATCAAATAAAAATTACATTGGGGTCTTTGGGTGACATAGATGTATGGTAAACAGAATGTGTAAGAAGTCACTTAGAACTTATTATGTATAAATGAAACTTAGGAGATCAACACCAACTTATATCTAATGTTTTATTGGGGTAAATGTTTGTCCTTATTCTAGGGATAAAAATAAGCATGGTTACAAAATTTGCACAAACAACTTGAACCAAGAGAACACAGAAAATTGGTATATGGATTAAAGTATCCAAAATAACTTATAACAAATACTTGTAAATGCGTTTATTCACTCACCTTCCGTCCCAAAAAAGAAGTGCTTTAAAACTAATATACACTAGTTTTTTGCCACCAAAATAAACTCCCAATCAGAGTAGACTTTTTGACGTAGTGATCCTTTTTTCTACAAATTTGTTCTAAGACTGAAAAAAGAAATCTACAGAAAAACAAAAATATTCCTAGTAATAGAGTAGTATAACTTACTAAAAAAATCCCTGAAAACCAAGTTTGTGCCCCCAAATAGAGTAATATACAAATAAGTTAGATCATACCATTAAAAAGAATATTATTCAAATATTGAAATTAACAAATGAAATAATGATTTTATTTATACATTTTACAATTTAAAAAGTGTTTTGCTTTGTTTTTACAGTATCTCATTTGGTGATTCTTGATATAAGGAAAATGCATATAAAATATTCAAAGTGAAATAATAAATTAAAAAATTATGTATAAACTATGACAATAACCACATAAAACTCTACAGATGGATAAAGATTGGAATACATATATACCTGTGTACATGTATGTAGATAGATAATAGATAGATAGATAGACGGATAGATGCACACATACAGTATATAGTTGAGGGGGCTGTAGATATCATTTTCTTTAATATTAAGATATTTAATTTAAACAAAAACTTGTCCTAAATTTTAAACAGAAGACAAGATGTAATTATTCCTCTTCAATAGATTAAACTAAAGAATATTGTCTTTTTTCATGATAGAATAGAATCCATAAAACATATCTTTTACTATAATTTCCATATGAATGCATAAATTATGAGTTTTTCAATATTTTAATCAACCAAGATGAAATTTAGTCCATGATATTAGTTCATTCCATAAATATATAATTTAAGTGTATTCAAACTTTACTCAGCTTCCAAAAATAACCCTGGAATTCTAACAGTAGCCTGAGTAAAGAGTAGGAATAATGCAAACACATACATTTGTTTACTGACAGTCCAAACAAAGATATAAATAAGTAAAAGAATTTACTGTTTTCCTTAAAGTCTATTGGAGATTGTTGTTTCGAAAATATCACACTTTTATGTTTTTGAGCCTCTAGCTCAGTAATATCTGAAGAGCTTAGTGTGCTACCAATTTTATTTGTGTGGACTTTTTGTTTAAAGAGCAAAACCAATCCCCTTGAAATATAGCCCTGCTCAGCTGAACCTGTTTCTCCTCATGAGCATGTTAGAAATTTTTATTTCAATTTAAACAGGAAAACATATGGCTATGACTTAACTGCTGAAAAGGAAAATCCTCAATGTACGTGAATTTGGTCTTGCTATTTCTCCAGTTCCTCAAATGTTACTTCAGCAAACAAATAAAACATTAGTAGGTGAATGAATCTTAGCCTAAGCCCAAATATTCCTGACTGGCCTCAAGACCTTTGTTCTCAACACTGCTGTTCCCAAGAAGTACATATATTGAGGACCCGAGTCTGCCATTTAATTAAAGGACTGATGTTTGTTTATTTTCTTGTAAACCTGAGTTCTCTACCAGCTGGTTCCTAGTTAGATCAGAAAGATATACAGAACACAAACAAAAGTGCAAGTAAGGCCCAAGTAACTTCTGCAATGCAGTCTCTTCCCTAGGCATCCTGCTTACCCCCAAAGAAATTTGTATTGCCCTTACAGTAGAGATCTCTGTAAATATGCCCTAAAGCAAGATCATTTTTTAGAAGACAGTAGATTTTCTTGATTGTATATCCTGTTAGTTCATCATTCCCCTTTTAGGAATAAGTAGTGATTCCAAAGCTATGATCATGTATTCATGAGTGTATATCATGGTACTTAGATTTGTACCATGTCCATTCTCTCAGTATGTACACACAGATACACATCTGGCATTTTCCCTATCTCCCTTTTTTCTATTCTAAAAACCGGTGAAACCAACAACTCTATATTTTCCATATATTATAGTAGTGCAGCATCTACTTTTTTTATCTGTACCCATGAAGATTTTTAATGCAGATGGTGAGAGAAATGGTAACTACAGCTCTAAAGACTGAATGTTTCCACTTGCAGAGGTTATAAGCATGGGTGAGTTAGTTTTGAAATGTTTTTTTCAAAAATGATTCCCAAACATTGTGAACTAGAGTTACTGGTTTCTTTTTTTTTCTTTCTTCCTTTCTTTCTTTTTACTACATGGTAGTAATGGCCATTGCAGAATATTTAGAAAATAGAAAAAAGATCAAAAATAAAATTTTTATGATACCAAGAGATAAAAGCTATTAAATAGTAATGCATATTTTTCAGATTTTCTATAATATTAAATATTTATTACAAATTCAGATAACTTTGCACACACTGTTTTCTAATATGCTTTACTCTATAAATGTATCATAAAGTAATATCTTAAAAATTCTAACCTAGTGTTCTGAATCAGTCATTATTTTACCATGGCATATTAATGTTTCTTAATTTACTTAAGATACATTAAGAGGCATTGACACTGATGTTTTGAAGGTTTTACCGTCAAGGACCCACTGGTGGGAAACACGAGCGCCTATGTTCCAGAGGGTCCCAGGCTTCCAAGAGGAGCCCTTACTGAAGGACTCTGGTGGAACAGCAGCTGAGGCTGTAATCACCAGCCCAGGCTGCCAGGTGGCTGAAAGCTCTTCCTCAGACTACCTGACTATAATGTCCTGTCACACTGTAAGGGGGTGACAATTATACTGCAAGACTGTATTTTTTATGAAAATTCCAAATATCTCCGATGATCCTGATGGTACATTTTAAAGTGACTTTAAGTGCCCAGAAATTCTTTTCCCTGTGTTCACAAAAGGATAATCTTCAGATTTTTTCCCTCTTTATTCATACTCCTAAGTTGTTTTTTTTTTTTTCTAAATCCACTTGAATGTATTTAAGAAAGCTTTCAGTAAAGTCAGGACAGTGGTTTTTCACATCATAGAGTAGAAAAGGCATTAATAACAGCATCTTTTTGCCTCCAGGGAAAAAAATTGCCGTTCAGTATGAAACAAAATTATGTTTAAAAATACAGTAAATTTTTACTGCTCAGGAAGTGTTCGATTTCATGTGTTTGACTGTATAAAGATTAAGAGACTTGACATACATATCTTTCAGCATCCACACAAAATGATTGAAATGCTAAAAGCTTACACATTTCAGATTACTTTACATTTTCCCCTAAATGACCTTCAATATTTTAACAGTATTTGCTCTCCGTAGCTAATAGTTATTATCATGTGGAGTTCTTTCTAAGGCCTGAGAAAAAGAAGTAAATCGAAGGGAGCAGCAGGGAAAAATGTGTTAGAAAAATATTTTTTTCTCATTATATTAAAAACTAGAAACGACTCCATCCCACACATCTGTGAGCCCAGTTCCACCCTAAATGGAAAGATTCTAAGGTTTTCAGGCCAGACCCATATCTGTGTAAAGTTAAACACTGCCACTAGGACACATCAGGAAGATGTCATCACTGGGCAGCGGAGCAAGAACCAAATAGAAAACCAGACCATCTTATTTCCTTTCTTCACCCATTGCAAATATTGGCCCATGCTTCGAAATGCTTTCCTCATACATTTAAACTTTAATACAAATTTCTTTTCAATACATGATTTGAAATCAGGATCTCAAAATGAAGTTTCTGAGACAAAGAAAGGGAGGATGCAATATGTTCTTCTGTTTTTCTGCTGTGGCATTACACTCAGGCAAACACTAGCTGAAGTGTTTGAAAAACAAAATGCTTTAATGGGACAGTATAACAATTGGAAGAAAGTGCCCAAAACTATGTTTTCTTTATCATTATTTTTGACTTGAAAGATAATTGAAAGCTTTGTCAGTAGATTTTTGTTTCGTTGAAAGATCACTACAATAGTTTCTAAATTTAAAAAAATAATAGTAATTCTGTCTGTGATTGTGTTTTCATCCTTCAGAAATAAAATGGGTTTGGGAATGAGAAAAAACAGCTATTCACATCTGTCATCATAGGCTTCCCAATAGAGTAACTCTTTTTTTTTTTAACTTGCTCTTTAGTTAAATATGATGCCATAGAACAAGGGCGTTGTAGTGAGTGTCAAAATGCATATTCTAAGCAAAGGTAGCAATGAAATGAATGCTCAGTAGCTGAAGGCCCCTTACCTTCCTTTATGTGGGTTGATTGGCTGTTTAGGATGATATTAGTGCTTTTGTTTTTTATTCGGAATTTAACTTGAGAAATTGTGATTAAAGTTCCAGCTTTTATTCTTTTTCTCTGCTATTTATTTTGACTTATTACTAATTTAGTCAGTGGCCCAGTTATAGTTCTCTCTCTAATGAAAATATCTAAAACAAAGTGATTCTAGCTGCAAGACTTTGAAATTTATAGTTTTCTTTTTAAGGCTAAATTTGGGGAGGATGAGAAGGCTGGTTTTATGAAGTGCTTTTGGATGGTGCACTTTGCAGATGGGAGTGCTAAAAGCAGAGTCAAGGTATAATCAGCCAGAGGCATTCTCAGAGAAGATTGTAAAAATATGGAAAAGGGAGATTGAAGGCAGGAACAATTACCCTACATGAAGGATTTGGTATGAATTGCCCTGCTGGCTTGCAGATACAATTTCAAGTTTTCTCATTTAGCAGGCAATGCCATTTAAAAAGGGGAGAACAGAAACATAGACCATGTAGGGCTGCAGTTTAAACTCTGCTTCTAGCTTTCCAGTAAAACTCGTAGAAAGGACCTGGCATTTTATTAACATCCTCAGACTCAGGGAACTGAAAATTATGACTCCACTACAGTACTTCAAACTGTAGTTGAAAAAAATGGCTTTTCTGCATTTAATAGTAAGAGATTGCCTTGTGGGCATTCATAAGGATCTGTTAATTTAAGCAAATTAAAATGATACAGATGGGACTTCCCTGGTGGCGCAGTGGTTGAGAGTCTGCCTGCCAATGCAGGGGACGCGGGTTCGTGCCCCAGTCCGGGAGGATCCCGCATGCCACGGAGCAACTGGGCCCGTGAGCCATGGCCGCTGAGCCTGTGCGTCCGGAGCCTGTGCTCCGCAACGGGAGAGGCCACAGCAGGGAGAGGCCCGAGTACCGTAAAAAAAAAAAAAAAAAAAAAAAAAAAGATACAGATGAAGCGGTTTGCAGGGCAGAAATTGAGACACAGATGTAGAGAACAAACATATGGACACCAAGTGGGGAGAGTGGCGGGGTAGGGGTGGATTGGATGAATTGGGAGATTGGGATTGACATATATACACTAATATGTATAAAATAGATAACTAGTAAGAACCTGCTGTATAAAAAATAAATAAAATTCAAAAAATAAAATAAAATAAAGTGGTATTCTACTATACAGAAAGACCTCTAAATTCACATCTTCAGCTTAAAGACAGGCAAGACACAATTAAGAAAAAGGAATTATAGGCACATATTAACAAAAATTGTATTTTTTCTCTGTATCCTACAATGACTTCATTGTTAAAAAAATCAAAACTTGTTTTTCTAAACATTTCTCTGCTCTTTATAAAAGTTAATTTGCCTAGCAGGTACTCTCAAGGTTTTGTGGTAATTTGCATTCTTGCCTTCCCTACCCCTGCTATTTAAAAACCAAACTTTCTTTTCTTCTTCTGAGAAAGTTATAAATCAACAGATTTCCTCCAAATATAGGACTCTAGGCCATGCAGACGTTGGTTGTAATTCCAGCTCCACCACTCAGCAGTAACAGTGTGCAGGCAAATTATTCTCATTGATAAATGGGAATAACAACAACTACCTCATGGCATTACTATGAGGATTAACTGAGATAACATTCATGAAGCTCCCAGCCCTGTGTGTCTCACAAGACAGGTGTTCATATACTTATTTCCTTTCCTGTTCCCCATTGGTGTCCTTCCTTACACTGCCTCAACCTAATCTCTAAATAATGCATACATTATGGTAGGAACATTAGCATGAATACCTTAATGCATTTGTTACTGAGTTAACTCAGCAGTGAACTTGGCATTCCATCCCCAACCTTTCCCCTTCATTAATCCCCTTGGGTACCCCCTCCAACATAGGAGTACACCCAGGACACGAGGAACCGTGAAACCATCCAGGCACGTGAGCATCTTCTACCACGCTTTCAGCTGGCCTTGTTCTGCCTCAAAGACCAGACAGAGCTCATGTTTTTCACAATTAACTGACTCTGGCCATGTGGTCGCTACCATCAAGATCTGCCACCAGGACAGCAGTTCAATAAAATCTTGAACTCTATTTATAGCCCACTTGAAACACTCTCCCATGAAACCTGAGGAGTCCTCCTTGAGAGCACAGAAAGTAATTCACTAGTCCCAGCACCAAACTAGGGCAATCCAAGGGCGGAAAATGCAGTAAGTACATTTTTTTCCCAGCCCTCTATAGTTTACAAAGCATCTGCTCCTACACATTGTCCCATTTCATCCTCATTCTGACCCAGGAAGGAGCCCCAAAGCAGATGTTGGCAACAAATCCCCATTTTATAGATTACAAAACTGATGCCTAGGAGGTTAGATAAGTTGTTCATTTTACATGGTTGGAGAAGGAGGGGAAAGGAAGGTGGCTAAAGAGTAAGAATAATTTCCTGTTAATGCAATCAGTCTAAACTTCAGGGCATAATTGTTTACCTGTAAGAAAAAAATACACAACAAAGAGAAATAATGTTTCATAATGTTCTGGTAAGCTTAAACATTATTTCTTCTCCACTTCTGATAGGAAAACCAAAATATGAGAAATAAAAACCTAGAGAGACTTTACAGGGAGACATTTATAAACATGTTTGTATCTGTCTAGAACATCTACATGCAGAATGATTATATTTTAGACAAGAAACGCCTTCTTGAAACCTCTCCAAATTAAAATATACATCAGTCAAGACTAATCTTGAAAAAGATGGTAGGAATTTTTATGAGAAATCTTAATTGATTTTGCCAGTCATCTCTGAAATAAGTACATCTTTACTGTCTTTTTAATATTGGGGGGTTTGCATAATTGAAGTATGTGCCCAAAAAGCAAGACTTCATTAATATGAATTAGTTTATGGACCAGAAATGATTTTGTTCTTAAAAGAATTATTTGATTTTGGCAAATACTTTAGTTTTCTAAGAGCTTTCTCTAAGCGGTGTTACCTGGAAAGGGTTTTCAGAAACTTTTTGGCTTGAAAAGGATGCCTGAGCAATTAGAATAGCCACACTGAAGTCTGTTTGTGCGTGTGTGTATGTCTGTATGTGTATGTGTATGTGTGTGTGTGTGTGTGTGTGTGTGTGAGAGAGAGAGAGAGAAAGAAAAAGAGAGAGAGAGAGAGACATTATTGCTTCAAGAGGGCCTCTGCGTTAGCAGGTTGGCTCCGAGCCATTTGAGGATTCTCAGATTTACTGCTTCTCTGACTATTGCTGCAGCTCTGATTTATGGATTTCAGAATCTTGTGAAAGGCAAGGTGTCTGAAGTTTAGAGTCTTTCCTTGATGGCCCCTCCTCTTCCCCATTCACTCCTTTTGCCGCTGTTCACCTTGTAGTGACCTTGCAGGACTCAGCATTTTTACCTGAGCTCAGTAGCCGGGAGCCCACTAGTGCTGGGACGAGGGCAGCAGTTTCCATTCCTGGGTGATGGAGTCATGGGAGAAACCGCAGCGAACCAACAGAGAGTAGGACCTGAGCGGGCGAGCCAGGCTGGACTGTGCTTTAAGCGGCTCAGGACAGAGCAGCTGCTCGCTCTCCCAGCCTGCAAGTGCAGCCTGCATTTGTCACTGACCACTGAAGTGTGTGTTTGTGCAAGGTGAGAGCTGGGTGCTTTTTTGTTAATTTGGAGACAAATCGCCAGGTATTGCTGTTGATTGTTTTTGATAATTTGGGGGTGTTTATATCACCACAAATTCAGGACCTAGACTGTGTGTGGTTTTATTTATACCCTTGTTTTTTGTCATGATCCATTATTGAGCGCTGCACGGTGTCCAAATTATGGCAACAGATTGGATGTACTGCTGTTCTTACACTGAAATGTGATCAGTTTGGTGCAATTTTCTTGGATTCTTTCATTGATTGCTGCTGCCAAATGATGGAGCTGTTCATATAAAGGATTCCAGTGCTGATTTGAAAGCATGTGAAAACAGCTTCAGATATAAATCTGAATTGCTATTTTTTGGAGTACTTGCTGTGGTGTAATCTTTGCTTCACTCATATTTTAGCGGTTGAAACTTTGGAGACAGCAGAGTGCCTTAGGGCCTAATCTGGTGATAAAAGTAACATGGGAGTTTTCCGTGTTTTTGCTTGTCAAAATGAAGACTTATGCTTGGCCAGTGGGGTGTGTGTGTGTGTGTGTGTGTGTTTAAAAAAAAAAACTGAGGACCAAAAGAAAAGCAAATAATACTTTGCTATATTTTGATGTACTTATCATTAATTTAATCAGCTCCTAAAGCTTTTGTTACCAGCATATTTGAGTTCTGGAACTTCGCATTTTGTGTACACAAGGACAATACAACTACAGTGTGCACTTGTGAAGGCATGTGGGGACATGGAGTATGTGCTTACTAGGAATAAAACAGGAATCCAAAATGTGTTCTTGGTTAAGCTGACAGGCCTTAATACTGCACCAGTTTTGTATGTTAGCTACTTAATGAATCTATTCAAAATATAAAGGGGATACAGTGTATTATTATATCTAAATAAATACACTAGAGATTTGTATTCATGAAACACATGCTCTAAAAAAGGAAAACATGTGGGAATTTCATACTGTAAAAATAGGATGAGCAAAATTTTGAAAAGCTGTCAAATTTTACAGGGAGGGGAAAAACAGTACATTAAAATGAGGAATAATCGGGATGGAATATGAAAAGTACTTCAACTGCTCAAATTTTTAAGTCTAATGAAAGAACAATAGAATATTTAAGGAAATTCAGAGTCTGCAGAAATGAAGCCAAGAGCAAAAATTCTTAATAAAACATGTTTTCAATCTGTGGAGTGTACTTATTTGTCTTGAGTTCTGTTCCCAGACTGATAAATTAGACTTTTTTTAAATATAAATTTTAAAATTTTATTTAAAATTGGTCTTCATTTGGGTAGACTTTGAAAACTAATAAAGTAACATAAGATGTATTAAAATGCAATGAACATTAAAATTATTCAAACACTTAACAAGTAACATACGATATGAAAACTATTTGTCCCACTTTTGAATTATGTCAGTTTAGAAAGAGTCTAATCCTCTAAAGTAGAATGTCAACTGTTGCTACATATGCTTGGGCTGCTAAAGTCCTTGGATACACTCTTCATGGTTTCTTGCTTTCAGACTATGTTACAGCACTGTGGAACGGTGAGCAGAAAACACTTGATTCTAACATTGTCATGCTTTCTATGTGAGATTAGAATAGAAATTGTTTCATTCGACAGATATGGAACTTGATGTGTACAAAGAATTCATGATTGGTTGGCCTTTCCCTATAGGAATCTGTACTGCCTTGGCTTTTCTGCTGCCTTTATCTAAAATTTGGCTGCTTCTTTAAGAGGGTGTAACATGACTTTATCACCAGGACTGAAAAGAGGTGGTGGAGGGCCTCTTATCAGTGTTTTATAAACACACAGTGTTTTATAAACACTCTATGATGAGTGCAGTCCAATGTGTTCAAATGTGGTGTGTCCATCTGTACCCATGGTCACCTTCCATGCAGAAAGACTAGAAACTTTGATGAACCACAATCAGTGTAACAGCCAAGAAAAGTCTTGAATAGTGCCCTCATTTATTCTTTAGATAACTAACTTACTGTGGCATACAAAGAGGTTTAAAAGGGTTTAGAGATTATAGGTACTGACCTCAAAGCACAGGCCAGTATGTGCAAACACATTTACTTCTATGCAATTAAGGGCTCCTAGTTAAAGGAAATGATTAGGCGTCATTTATATATTTGATAAGTTTCTCTTATTTTTTTAAAAAGCTTAAGTTTCTTAAGCACATTGTGTTCTCACTCCCTCTCTTCTTTCAGCTTTATACTTTAGACTTTAAACTTGCTAAATCCTTAATTTACTGAACCTGCTTTCCTTTGACCTACACTCAATCTCTTCTTCTTGGGTAAGAAAGCAATTATGATTTATCTCCTGGGGCTAGGGGAAGACCCACCTCCCCTGAGATCAAGAGATCACTGCCCACTCTGTGAGCAGGAAATGGGGTGTGATTAGTGGGAAAGAATGGATTGATAAACAGCTACCAGGAAGGCAATGACTGTGTCTATCTTGCCGAGCGTTTCTGCTATTCATGTTCTCTTATCCATCTAGTCTGTTACTAGGCTTGGAAACCTTTATCAAGAAATGTTTGCACATAGCAACATAGTTACACTTTCACAAAGACTTTTGGTAAATTGAGATTAAATATGATTTGTAGTGTATGGATTTGGCTTAAAGTGGTATCCGTAGTTTTTAATGTCTTTTTACCTTAGCATTAAGGTAATTAAGTTCTATTTTGCCTAATGACTCCTCCTGAAGTATTGCAGATTCACGTGAAATACTGAATATTCACACAACTTTTTTGTTTTGTTTTGTTTTTGTTTTGCGGTACGCGGGCCTCTTACTGCTGTGGCCTCTCCCGTTGTGGAGCACAGGCTCCGGACGCGCAGGCTCAGCGGCCATGGCTCACGGGCCCAGCCGCTCCGCGGCATGTCGGATCCTCCCAGACCGGGGCACGAACCCGCGTCGCCTGCATCGGCAGGCGGACTCTTAACCACTGCGCCACCAGGGAAGCCCTAACACAACTTTTAACTATTACTTCCAGATTCCCTAAAGTAGGCCTGGATGTTTTGTGGACAAGAAACATGGAAGGCAGTTTGCATGATATGAGTGTTTTTTTCTGGTAGATGTCCCTCTGAGGCTACAGAGTGTCCAGACAATCTCTGGGCTCCTTAGTGGACCGCTGGGCTGCAAGAATTTGGCAGCTGGAGTAAGAGCAGGTGGCAGCAGGCACTTCTTCTCTGGAGACAGAGATGAAAATCATTTTCTACAAGTCTACTCAAGAGGCTGGCCTCATTTGTCTTGAATCCAGTGTGTCTTCTAAGGAAACAGGACTGGTAGAGTCTGGTTGCTAGAAGTTGTGCCCAGATTGTGACAGACCTCCAAGGAAGTGCATCTCCATATTCTACATATTTTTACAAGCAATACAAGTTCTGTTTTTTAAACTTTTAAATTATTTTTACTAGGGAAGGCTTCAAACCTGATCCCAGTGTCAATCCAGTTCCCTCTAACAACCACCCTCTACCACACAAAACAAATAATTTTCAAGAAATACTAATAGCCAATTAAACTCTTTACATTTTAATAGCCAAACTATTTTCAGCAATGTATAATTTGAGTAATCACTTCAAGAGAATGTAATTACAACTTCCAAATATTTCTAATGACCAAGAAGCCATCAACAGAAAATTATGGCAAAGTTTCCTGTTACAGGCATATTTGATCTTAAGGGAATGTTCAAGAATTTAATCCAACATATCAAAATCAATAAAAACAGACTTCTATGTGCTTTTTTCTGGTAGAATATTTTCAAGATCAGCCTGTTTTTGAATATTTTTATGATAAAGTATAAAACACACTGGAGGCTTTCCCTTCTCTCACTCCTGTCCTCTTATAGCATGGGGTTTCACTTGACTGATAACTCTTATCAGAACACATCAATGTGTTGAAAGGAATTATTTTGTAGCTACAAAGAAGTATCTCCTTTTCTTTATAAGTTAAGAACTCTGCTTTAAAATGTAGGTTTTATTATTATTTAGGTATAGTGGGAACAACAGATCAGGAGATGATTGCCATTGAAAAGATAGTTTGCTACTCAGTTTCAAAAGGAGGGACACATCATGCCTTGAAGGACCACATAGAGAAGCACCTGGGTTGGTCAGGAGGCAGAGAGAGAAAGGGGGGAACATGGACAAGAGGCTTTATTGTGGTTTCCTTGGGAAAGAACAGGCTAAGTAGGGTACGTAAGTTTTGGACTGGCTAGTTCGAATAATTTCAGCAGGCTCTGGGGCATAGAGACTGACTCTAGTTGTCTGGGTACCTGGCCCTGAGGTGTTTAGGGCAGATGGATAGTGACCCAGGATGTGAGAGCCTTGTGAGGATCTGGTTGGGGTTTGGGCTCAGAATTGGTTTATTTGCATAAGAAAGGCATTCTCAGGGTTAGTCTTTCCTATCTCTAGGAATTGGCTGGCCCTGGAAGGGGCAGTCTCTTCAGGGTCAGCAAAGCCCAGATGCCAAAGCATTAGAAATACAGAAAATTAAAAGGCATGTCTAATACAAACTAACACACCCAAACAGGAATAGACAGATTACTTAGTATCATTTTGCCAAATTTGGTGTTCACATGGTTAGTCCACTATGAACAACAATCTCTTGACGTGAAATGTACCTCTCCATCAATTCTGGGACCTCTGCCAGCAAACTCCAGAAAGGTTTTGTTCCATTTGTTTTTGATTTTTAAATTCAATACTTAAAAACAGCAAAAGGGTTGAAAATAACTGAATCCTTTCTACCGAATAACTAGGTATATTTTACTTGCCCTACACAGCTACATATTATTTGATTTAGAGTCTAACAATAAATGTGTCCACATTAGGGTTCTGATAGAATCCTTAATTAGGCTAGAATTATTAAAGAAATTTTAACTTTGTACATTCACCATCCACCTTTGGTTGGAATCATCTTCTGACACACAAAAGTTAATAAATAATTGTTAAATGAATAAATAAATGATTAAGTCACCTGAACTCATTGGCAGAGTTTTCTTCAGTTTCCCTAAGAGACTTTTACACAATTTTCAATATGATTCTCAGAATAAGGAAATTCAGAATAGTAAAATATGTTGATTATTTTGCTCAAACAAAAGCTAAATCTCCTGTCACTTAAAAATAGCCATAACCAGACATGCCCTTATAAGCAAACATAAAATGTGGCAAGGAACATATATAAATTGAGTAACAGTTCAGTTTCAGCTGAACTGGCAAAACTGGACTTCATAATGTCCTACTCCTTGAGTCAGCAGCAATGCACAGAGGGATCAAAGAACATTTAGCAGATGAATAGGATAATTAATTTATCAAATTAGAAGAGATCAACATGTGCTAAAAATAACCTGTAATCAAGGAAAGCGGCACCTTAGAAATGTGGCATCTTTCCCTCGTAATATTTCTCCTTTTCATTTTTAAACATTAAGGAAAGGAGAAATCATGCATATGGTGTTTCAGTGGAAATGGAATTTTCTTACTGTCCATGTTTGGTTTCCCCATTCCAGTTACTGGAATTTCCCACAGGAATTTATTGTGTAATAAATGTGGGACATCAAAATAGTGGGGGGAAGGATGACTGAGTGGACAACAGGTATTGGTACATTTAGATAGCCATTTGGGAAGAAAAAAGATTTATCCTCTACACCAAAATAAATTCTAGAAGAGTCAAAGATTTAGATGTAAAATATAAAGCTACATGCATACTAGAAGAAAGCTTTGGTGTACTGACTTGAACAGAGGAGATGCTTCATCCACCGTGTCACTAAGCAGCCACAAACAGGGGTAGAAATGGCATCCTGCTGCTTGAGAGGTGCCTAGGTTTTGTGGTAATCGCTGCAGTTATAGCAGAAGGGAGGTGTCAAAAGTGATCCTTCCTCTGCACCATCTGCCCTATCGTTCTCTATGCTTTTCAGGCACCAAAGCTTCTGAGATGAAGGAAAGCAAAGAAGGTATAAGTGTAAATCACTAATTTCTTTTTTAATTCTAAAGCTGATGCTTTATATTTTATCCTGGGGCCAGACAAGTATCGGGGAAAGATTATAGACTGATTTCTTGCTCTTAACTCTCTTGATTCCCAAATCTGAAACGTGATTGAGGTTTCAAAGCGGCCTCACTGTCTCTGGTATCTGCAGGTTTCAGATCTCTGACTTCCATTGGTGTGACAAGGGAATGAGACACTCTCAGCTGTGCCCTGGCCCTTCTGAGTTGTTGTCAGACTAGGCTGAACCAATTCCAAAAGCTCTCAAGGGATGCGTGCTTGGTGGGGAACAGGAGAGCTTCAGTTGGAAAGCTTTTCCTTTAGGGTCTGTGAGTTCTTTCTTCTTTGTCACTTTCTTTTCCTCTAGTTAATTTCTTTTTTAAATTTATTTATTTATTTATTTATTTTTGGCTGTGTTGGGTCTTCATTTCTGTGCAAGGGCTTTCTCTAGTTGCAGCAAGCGGGGGCCACTCTTCATGGCGGTGCGCGGGCCTCTCACTATCGCGGCCTCTCTTGTTGCAGAGCACAGGCTCCAGACGCGCAGGCTCAGTAGTTGTGGCTAACGGGCCCAGTTGCTCCGCGGCATGTGGTATCTCCCCAGACCAGGGCTCGAACCCGTGTCCCCTGCATTGGCAGGCAGATTCTCAACCACTGCGCCACCAGGGAAGCCCGTAGTTAATTTCTTTATCCTGAATTCATCCCCTCCCATCACCTCCCATACTGCTGCACGCCATCCTCTGACCTGGATGAAAGAAACACTTATGTCATTCACGCTAGATTTCTCAGACTGGCAGGCTGTTTGGAGCAATGTGCAGTGTTCCTAGCAACAGATTAAGGCACATTCACAGCACTTTAAAAGCCTGCAGGCATTGAAAAATAACAGAGGACTACCTAGTTATATTTGGAACTTCTACTTTGTGGATTTGTATTAGCTAAGAAACCCAGAAAAGTTTTTAAACTTTTTTTTGGTTTATTTTCAATGGAAACTTGGAAAGTATAACCAGGTTTCTAAAACAGTCGTGATGAATTTAATCATGGCACTGAGAATGAAGGCCAACTGTGTCTATGGTAAGATTTAAAAGTAGGGCATATAAAGTTCACTGGCAGTCACAGGAAGGTGATTTTAATTATCAGGAATATTTTTTATTCATTAATAACTCAGGCACTAGGGGCAGCTAGACCTGTTTTAAAATCCATGAACAAGTTGTTTGTGCAAAAGTTATTTAACCTTCAGTTTGTAAATCTCTAATATTAGCATAAATCACAAATATTAAAGTTAAAATGATAAAATATGTATGTGAACTTGTTTTTAGTATAAGGAATAATCAAAAAGCTAATCAACATAGATATGTAGGGAGGTAGTTTAGCAGATAGAATTGTCACAATTTTGTGGAGGAGCGAGTTTTTTCTAGATCGGCAAAAGCTCAAAGTTGGGAAAAGTTATCAGGGAGAAGAAGGAAGAAAATAATGAGAAAGGAAAGAAGGTAAATCTGACTATCCCAGAAGAGAGAGCTGATCATCATTGTATGTACCCTCCTTCCATGAGGCTTAACACCATATCTTATAGCAGGTGCTTATTTATGTTTGAAGAATGAATAAAGAAAAGGAAGGAGTGAGACCATAACCATAATGGTGGAGGGAACTGGATGGTTGTACAAAAGAATCTCCAGGATGTCCTATCTGAAGTACACTGTGTTAGATTTATCTACAATGATAAAAAAATAAAACAACAAATCAAGAAGAACAGATATGTTAATTACATGGTATGTTCTTTACCACAGTCCATAAAGTGGAGGGGGTGAGAAACGAAACCAGCGATCTTTGAACACACAAAGGGAATGACACACCTGTTAAATCAGAGAGAGAGAGAGAGAGAGAGAGAGAGAGAGAGAGGGAGAGAGAGACATATGAAGTCAGCATGGTTTCTGGTAGAAGTCAAGAGGTGAACCCAGAGCCTAAACTGGAAAGACCATTAATCTTAAAGAAATGTCAAAATGGGAGGAGGCCCTCAACATAGAGGAGCTGTTGGCATTTGGTGAGAGGCAAAGATTTATCATCTCTTGCTTTGCTTTGTTTAGTTTCCCAATGCCTTGCCCATTAAATGCCAATAACTCCATTCATTTATTGTGAAAACTCAGACACTCCTACGCTTTTCCAAACATCCCTCCAGGGAGTGGTACCACCCCCAGGGAGAGTATAAAAAATAGGATGAACTATATTCAGAAGTGTAAAGGCTAAGTATCATAATGAAGAGCTTCACACCCTTGACTTTCATGGATCTCAGAAGCTTGTGTTTTACGCTCTTAAAATGAAAGCAAAGGTCTTGAGTAATTTGTCATTTTGCTGAGGAATGTTTGGAGTGAGACTGATTTGTATGGACCCGTCATTTAGCTAGTTTACTTCACTCTTTTCTACATCTTCTAAAAATCTATGTGGGTTGTTTTTTCTACTTGTATTCATTGGAAACTTAATAACTCTCATAGTGTGATTTAAAAACAAAAACAGAACAGCTTTGTTTCATTGTAGAAAAATGGCTTCAAAAAAAAAAGCTATTTGTAGGGCTTCTAATGAAGAACAAAGGATGTGAAGAGGTAGAAATAAATGGGAATTCACAGACAAAAGCAGTTTTGAATAAATTATGAAATTCAAATTTGGCAGTACTGATGATCTATGTCAAAATGAGTCCACAAAATGTGCTATAAAGCAACAGCAACAACAACAAAAAAGTGATTTGTGAAATTGTTTTAATGCCTTTATAATTTATTTTAGGTCTATGTTTATAGCATTATTAAGGGGCCACTCCAAGTTTTCATTTTCTGAAGGAAATTATATGCTATAGAAACATTTGGGAATATAGAGATTCGCAAAAATCTGGGCATATGTCCTTTGAGTGTTAAGTGTCAAGTTTGTTGATTCCTAAGGGGAACTAACAACAGAACAACAACTAACAACTAAATCTACAGTAGATTTAACCTGTTTCATGATTAACACCTGCAATGACTGTAGGACCAATCCAAGCTTTTGTCTTAGGCAAACCTGAGAAACATGACCTACCCCTTTGTGTTACCTTATCTGCGTGTGGAATGTCGCCCTCACATTCTTCACATTGTACTAAGTTTAGTGGTGCACTGAAATGTTCCGTATATGTCAGAGGGGAGAAGAAAGAGGAGGTGTCAGGGAAGAGTTGTTAATACTATATCTGTATTTCTTTTCTAAGGCTGCAGTAACAAAATTCGACAAACTGGATGGCTTAAACCACAGAAACGTACTGCCTCACAATTCTGGAGGCCAGAAGTCTAAAATCAAGGTGTTGGCAGGTCTATGCTCCCTTTGAAGGCCTGGGAACGGATTTGTTCCAGGCCTCTTTCCTTAGCTTGTACATAGCCATTTTCTCCCTGTGTCTTTACATCATCTTCCTTCTGTGAATGTTTGTCTCTGTGTCCAAATTTCCCCTTTTTGTAAGGATTACGAGTCATATTAGATTATGGCCTACCCTATTGACTTTAACTTAATTATGTCTGTAAAGACCCTTTCTATTTCCAAATAAGTTTACATTGTGAGGTACAGGGGGTTAGAACTTCATCATATCTTTCAGCGGGGGGACACAATTCAACCCATAACGTTGGATCAAGTAAGGTGATGATAAGGAAAATTCAGAGTACAGGACTGGCTGCCTTATTACCTTCACACCATTCAAAGTGTGGTCAGTGGATCAGCAGCATCAGTATCACCTCAGAGCTGGTTAGGAGTGCAGGTCATCCAGCCCTGTCCTAGGCCTATGGAATCAGAATCTGCATATTTACCTAGATCCCCAGATGTTTCATTTATACATTAAGGTTTGAGAAGAGCTATTCTAGCTCACAGAATAAAAGCCCCATTCTCAAGTGCCAAAAAGGAGAATAAAAACGAACAGTATTTATAGGCAGAGGCCTCATTAATATGTGCACTTAGCAAGTATAGGCCATTATTCCAGCACAGCTATGGCACAGTTATCTATAAAGGGAATATTGATCTCTGGAAATAATTTTAGGAGTTAAGTTTCAATTATCGTTAATTTACTGTAGGTTATCCCTTGGGAGTGAACTCAGAAGACCATCATATATAGAGAACACTCAAATTATTTTTCCTACACTTACTTTGCTTGTGTAAATTGCTTCTTTTCTGCCAACCTGGTCTACAATTTAAGTTGACTTAGCTAGCTGAGTCATAGAACTTAATCCTGAAATAAGGTCCATTGAGGGAAAATAATGTCCCCTAGTATAGGGGAAAAGGCACTTGAGTTTATAACACCGTCTTCTAAGTGATTAAAAGCATATGAGCTCTTGTTCGCTTACTTCTGCCTTTTCTGTCCCATAGTCTTTGTGCTCCCCTGAAAATGTAATTCACCCAGAAGTTGTGTCTATGTTACATGAAGACAAATAGAAACATAAAACTTGAAAATGAAAGAGGCATAATTAAACTTGTCCTGGAGTCAACTTAGGCAAATGCTTATAACAGCAGGGGAACAAATACAGCTTCCTGAGATGAACTCTGAGGGCACCATTCTCATGGAGTTGGGGACTTTAAGTGAAATATGATTGTCCGCAGGATTAAAATATGCTCAGGAGGAATCTGCTCCCCTAAAATCCAGGATGTCAGCAAGTATGCAACATGAACCATATTCTGATTTCATTGAAACTGCCATGCTGGGGATAATATTGCTGGTAAATTTCCCTACATGGGGATCAACCTTTTTAACTGGAAATTAGACAACTCTTGATAACATTTGTACCATCTTCTCTTGAGATTTATATTTGGCTTAGGTCCCTAGATAAGCGTTAGTATTTTGAATCTGTTAGCTTTATCTATATATTAAGTAGTAAAACCATACTTCAAGAATGTGCTAGTGGCATCATTTAATTGTCTTGATCATCTTTTCTGTTAGCATTCTTTATTGGATTTGAAAAATGTCAAGAAAGAATGGTGAACATGTATTGCTACTATGTGCCAGCCACTTTCCTAAGTGCTTTACATACTTAAACACTTGTAATTCTTACAACGATGTCATAAATTACAGATGAGAAAATTGTGCAGGTGAGGAAAACTGTGCAGATAAGGAAATTGAGGCAGAAAGAGGTTAAATAAGTGGCCATGTCAATTAGTGTCAGAGTCAGAATTCCAGATCTGATGCCAGATCCCACGTGCGTAACCACTGTGGATACTGCCCCTTAAGAGAGACAAGTAATTATTCTGAATATCTCATTAATGGGCCAAAATAACTACTTTAAAATGTGTTTTAAAAATCTCTTTTATTGCACAGGCAATTATTACTGCAGATGTGCCTTCTCTTTGGGTGGGGGGATTGTGTCCTTCCTCAAGTGATCTATTTTAGGCACATTTCCTTTCAGCTATACACCAAATAAAATGCTTTTCATACCCTCCCTCCATCACTAATTCCACACCCCCTCCATTTACCTGCTGTCTCCGCATACCTGTTGTCTTCTTTATTCACAGGAGGATGCACCTTGGATGTTTCTGTTTTCTTCTCCTTGCTTCTGCCTCTGGCTGAACTGAGTTCCTCACTTTTATTTATTGCTGTTGTTCTGGTCTATATGCAGTTCTAATAAAAAGTTTAGGTCAGTTGCCGCATCGTGGGCATTGTCCATGGCATTCTCATGAACAACTAATTACCTTAGATGACATCTAATAAATGTTTGATGCCTGCTTAATTCCAGAGGGAAGGGGAAACACAACAATAGCAATGAACTAAAAATGGTAGCTACTCCCATTGCTCTGGGAAATCATAATGAAACAGGATAGACTCAGTAGAAATAATTGCACAGATTGTCTTTAAATATGAAAAACAGCAATTTATAAATGTATTATTTGACATAGTCCTTGCTTCCAAGTACCTTTCTCAAAGAGGAAAGTGTCTATATTGATTAAAGTTTGGATATCAGAGGATAGAGACTTTCTAGTGGTCCATACTTTTATCAATATTATTTACTCAAATTTGAATCCCTGATAACAGTGTTTATGTTCACATAGAACTTCTTTATCACTGCAGATAAAACATTAAACCTGCATTTGCCTGATTATAATTCCAACATTTTTTAGAATAAAATAATTTCACTCTGTTGACCAAGTAGATGCAAAATAAATGCTAATTTTAACTGGAGTTAACTTAGAAGGTATAAAGTACCCTCCTTAAGAAACTCAGTGACCTGTATCTGGCTGGAGAAAACAGAACAAAACAAAAACCAAAAACCACATAACAGAATAAATTTAAGTGAACTTTGATAAAAAAAAGAAAACTAGGGCCAAGTTCAGAATTACTTAAGGGAGATGAGAATCATTTTTTCCTGAATTGTATTTTAAGTCTTGCCTTTAAGCAGTGAGCTTGCGTAATTGAAAGCCATGAAGAAAAGATAAGTTTCAGAGTGGACAATGAGCCCAGCAGTTATGCAAGGTGTGATGAACAGAGTGGCCCCGTGTACAAAGCATTGCAATTGGCCTGTCCTGCTCCACAGGTGCCATGACATCCTATATTATATATCATATGATTTGTTTCTCATTCATAACTGTTGTGTTTACAAGGGTTTGAATATTTAGCAAGATTGTAGTTGATGGCTATGACTTTGGCTTTGCAAATTGAAAAGAAGCCCATAAAATGTGAAATTCTTAAGAGATAAACATCCTACCTGTGATGGACCAATATTATTGAAATACAGCCTCTATAAATGAAAGTTCAGTTATTAATTTGATTTTGTATTGAGACACAGCTTGTTGGTAATGGCCCTTAGCAGTCTTAAAGCCATCATGTCACATGATCAAAAGGAGATTATCCGTATTACAAAGTCCCATAAATTAAGGGTAGAAGTAGACGGAGAGATACATTAGTTATGTAATTAGACAACATATATCAATTTATCCAGCATGAAACTGCTGATCATTTTAGGTGCCTTATTTGATTTTAGTCTCTTCTTTTTCTGTATTTGGTCTCTCAAATGTTACAAAGATGTTCTAAATGAAGACATCAAAGTAGCTACCTTAACATCTATAGAGAATCCCAGAGGATGTTGTTTTGTTTTATTTACCAAAGTTCCATTTTAGACTTACCTGTTACTAGTTTTCAAATGTAATCTAGAATGATTGTTCAGTAGAATATCTTCATTCAGTAGAGCATATTCCTGTATGTTCAGTAGAGTCTGTCTATTAAAAATTTACAGTGTTTCTTGATGAAAACATTCTCCTGACACTGTGGCTGTAGAAGTAAGAATAGTCTCTATCAATCCATTTGAATGTCTACATATTTGCACATTTTTAGCAGATAATTTGCGGTCAAAGACCAGAGAAAAGAGGAAACTTCTCCCACAAGTGATGTTTCTAGTAATTGAAAAAAAGAGAAACAAAGTACACTGTAGTCTCCTGCAACTCATAAATCCTTACTCTTGAAATGGGTTAGGTTGAGTCTGTATTAATACAGCTTCTAGGAGAGAGGGCGTACCCTTTACGGTTTTTTCTTTTTCTTTTTTTTTTTTTAAACAGTGTGAAAAGAGTCACTGAACATCAAATAGGATGGAGCTATATAACTTGGCACAACTCTTTTTTTTTTTTAACATCTTTATTGGAGTATAATTGGTTTACAATGGTGTGTTAGTTTCTGCTTTATAACAAAGTGAATCAGTTATACATACACATATGTTCCCATATCTCTTCCCTCTTGGGTCTCCCTCCCTTCCACCCTCCCTATCCCACCCCTCTAGGTGGTCACAAAGCACCGAGCTGATCTCCCTGTGCTATGCAGCTGCTTCCCACTAGCTATCTATTTTACGTTTGGTAGTGTATATATGTCCATGCCACTCTCTCACTTTGTCACAGCTTACCCTTACCCCTCCCCATATCCTCAAGTCCATTCTCTAGTAGGTCTGTGTCTTTATTCCCATCTTATCCGTAGGTTCTTCATGACCTTTTTTTTTTCTTAGATTCCATATATATGTGTTAGCATACGGTATTTGTTTTTCTCTTTCTGACTTACTTCACTCTGTATGACAGACTCTAGGTCCATCCACCTCACTACAAATATCTCAATTTCGTTTCTTTTTATGGCTGAGTAATATTCCATTGTATATATGTGCCACATCTTCTTTATCCATTCATCCGATGATGGACACTTAGGTTGTAGCTCTTTGTTTGTATGGGCCACACTGATACTTTTCCTCAGTCTCTTTTTATTCTTATATTTTGTTTACTTATTGGGCAGACTTTCAGGTCAAATTGTCAGGCAAGAAAACTTTCATTCATTATTCTATTCTAATTCAAGTTTATATCTCAAGGCTAGTGATTGAAAGTCATTGTATGAAATGTGTGGAGAGGAACTTTCTTTTCAACTTATAAAATGTTACTAAAATGATTTTCAAATGTGACAGGAAAAAGGGATCTTGCAATTCCCTTCTTTTTCCTAGTGAATTCAGTCATTCTAGCACGCCTTTTTACTTCATGTTGCTTCATATTCTTGAGAGAAAATGTATTGCAAAACTGTCTATTTAATTTCATGTCAGCTTTAAGACAACTAATATTTGGTTAATATGAATGGGAAACAATTTTAAATATTCAAAAACTATTATTTTAATCTCTGTTGAAATAAGTACACATGTTTTTCAACATTGGTATAAATTTGGTTAAAATTTGTAGATTTCAAAGTGCATGCCTGTGTGCTTTTCGGTACAAATTTTGACATATCCAAATTGTGTTATTTACTAAAATAGGAAGTATGGGTAGATTTTTAAACTCTGAACTCAACTACTGATGCATCCTATTTTAAACAAATATACTGCATTAAAAAGTTTCCTATTTCTTCCAGATGGGTATAAAAGTAGAGGATGTTATTTTTATCTTTAACAATCATTTCATATAATTTCACATTTTTCAAGACAAGTTTTTCAAGGAGAAAGTAGTGATGGAAAACTTCTCTCTTTAGATTCTTTGAACACCAATAATTTGGGGCTTGTGCGTCATTGAGATGATAAAAATAATTACACTAGACTTTTATTTACCCAAATACAACTCCGTGAAGTGGTGATAGTGTCATTTCCTTCTCACAGCAAAGGAAACAACTGAGTGTTAGAGGGGTTGAATTACTTCCCCAACTATCGAATAGCAGAGTCTGGGTCCAAACTCAATTGGCCTTGAGACCAAAAGAGGCCAGGAGCTCTTAAGTTCTTGCTTAATCAACCCTCCTCAATTCAGTTTTATAGCCTGCCAAGGAGCATCCTGCTGGTGCCTAGGCCTGTTTAACACTGCTGAATGAAATATGTTCCCTGAATGTGTTTTATACATAGGTGTGCTAGGGTGAGGCCAGAGGAAGAAATTCTCAACACCATTTTAACCAATGTTGGCTTTATGTGTATTGCCATACAATACAAAATCTGCTGTATGTATACTGGACTTTTGTGTCCAGTTTCATCTGAAGAAAAAAATTCTAATAAAAAGAAACAAAGATGAACAAATAAAACTATTGCTATAGTAAAATAAAATTAATGATGATAACAGTAGTAAAATGTAATACCCGTATGGGGCTTATATAAGCCAGAAACTATTCCAGGTAATTCTTATTGCTACCCAATCAGATAAGTTCTATTATTCTCATTTCATAGATAAGGAAACTAAAGAGGTTAAATAATGACTTCTCCAAGGTCTTGGCTAGTAAAGAGTACATTTGGAATCAGAACTCAGGCAGTCTGGCTCCCAAATCTGGGCTCTTAAACACTGTGCTATGCAGCCTCTGGATTGTAAATAATAATAATAACATATATTCTCACTGTGTACCAGGCACTATTCTAAGCATTTACACCAAACCTGTTTATGTGGCCCTTTCCCCATAGGTAAAAGAGACCAGAGAGAGCAGGAATATGTCTCTGAAACTACTGAGTATTTTAGGTATAATAAAAAATGTGTTACCTGTTGAACGTATGTCCCATAGGTACAGTACTTGAGTGATTAAGAGGAGATGCATATGTACTCCTCAAGAGGAATTTCAGAGTTTCTCTTTTGCAATAAATGCATAATTAACATCATACAGGTATTCTATGATGTGTTCTGTCCCCCAACCCTGACCCCACAGCTGAGTGCAGTGGAAAATAGATGGGAGTTTAAGGCCTGTGTTCACTCTATGTGTGCCTCAAGCTCTCTTTAATTTCTATGAGTTTAGAGCGTAGGCTCTGGAGTCAGGACCTCTTGTTTCAAATCCTGACTCTGTCCCTGTTACCCAGGTGACACTCAGCAAGTTACTTCTCACTGGCTGCATTTACAAGTTTTTCTCACTGGCTGCATCTACAGATTGGAAGGATTAGCATTAGATACATCAGAGGGCTATGGTAAACAATGTAAAACATTTTTGTTGTGGTTATTACAAGACAATGAAGAAGTCCTCCTGGTCTTTGAAATGTACAAAACATAATGAAACTGCCACTTTACCTCACTGGGTCCCATAAAATGAGAAGCAATAAAGAAAAACAAGTCAATTATTCCACGGTCATGAATTCAACCCATGAGGAGAACTGGCAAGGCACGTTATATACACATCAGCTGTGGCAAAAATAAGTCAACATTGTTTGTAAAAGGCCTGTGATGTCTGGATTACCAGCTGTCTGGAAAAAGGAGAACATAGCTTCCTTTTTTGTTTAATGTGGTCTGCCAGCCAGCTGGCATTAGGGGAAGAGGAAGGGAGCTCATGTTGATTGAGCGAGTGTCTGTGCCAAGTGTATTGTGTAACTTGTCTCATTTGGTCCTCCCAGCTCGTTGGTAGGGTGGTATCAATACCCCTGATGTACACATGGAAGACAGACTTAGGGAGGTCAAAAAACCCAGCCCAAAACTCACAGGTAGTAAATGGGATTCTGACTCCAAATTTAGTCAGGTCATGCCACTGACTGCTTTTTTTTTTTTTTAATTGACATATAGTTGATTTACAATGTTGTGTTAGTTTCTGGTGTACTGAAAAGTGATTGTTATACATATATACTCTCTTTCATGTTATTTCCATTATGGTTTATTACAAGTTATTGAATATAGTTCCCTGTGCTAAACAGTAGGACCTTGTTGTTTTATCTATTTTATATGTAGTAGTTTGTATCTGCTAATCCCAATCTGCTAATTTATCCCTTCCCCCTTCTTTCCCCTTTGGTAACCGTAAATTTGTTTTCTGTGGCCATTGACTGCTCTTGATAATGCTAAATATATTCGTTGTTGACCAATTGAAGTTAGCAGTAAAAATTAAAAATTTCACATTAAGAAATACCACATTTCACATTAAGATATTTCAAAATTTTATAATCAACAAATATTTATTTATAAACGACCTCTAGTTTTCTCCTCATCCATAATTGACTCAGAAAGCTTCTGGTGTCTTTCATTTCCCTTTTTGTTCTTGTCCTTTATAATTTTTCATATTTATTCCTTATTACTAAGGTAAAAATGGAAAATTGTGGAAGGGATGAATATTATGTACCAAAGTAAGAAATTTTAAACGTATGAAAAAATTAAAATACATAGGGTTAAAAGTATACTAGACTTTTTTTTTTTTTTTTTTTGCGGTTCGCGGGCCTCTCACTGCCGCGGCCTCTCCCGGTGCGGAGCACAGGCTCCCGACGCGCAGGCTCAGCGGCCATGGCTCACGGGCCCAGCCGCTCTGCGGCATGTGGGATCCTCCCGGACCAGGACATGAACCCGTGTCCCCTGCATTGGCAGGCGGACTCTCAACCACTGCGCCACCAGGGAAGCCCTGTATGAATTCTTAAATAAAATTTAGCAAACAAAATGGTGGTTTTCCTTGTATCTCTGCAGTGTGGATTGAACAGAAAATTGGAAATCACAGTGAAAGGGCTTCACTTGGGCTGCCACTCACTTATTTGTAATTAAACTTTTTTCTGCTTGAAACTTTCATTTCTTGTGGTAGAAATACCAAAATAGAAGGATAAGGCTCCTTCAAGGGAACTGACTACTGTTTGACATTGAGCAGGTGGATGAGGGCGTGGAGATGTGAGTTCAGTTAGTCACTGTTTTACACAAAATGGGGTGAGTCACTTTCATCTAATACTTTTCTCAAAGATTGAGGAATACAAATGTGAGAACTCCTAATTCACTGAAAGCAGATCCAATGACTTGTTTATGAGGTTCTCTTTTTGGGAAAGTGGCAATGTCGATAAAATGCAGGCTACTGGGACATTTGTCTTTTCATTTTCTGATTACAAATTACTCTTGACATACACAATTACTATGTATGTTAATCCTTTTTCTTCCTGTAGAAATAAAACGTGGTCCTTTTGTGTCGCTGCATATTCTACTACCCCTCAGGAAAGGGTCTGGAGAGCGACTGTAAAAGTCACAGGTGTTCAATTAAGGAAAGGTCTACAAAATATGAATTTGTAAATAATCATTGTTTCTACAAGTCTTTGCACCAAACTGTCACTTTGAACCCCACCAGGGGGAGAGATGAGGAATAGTGGAGCTTCCAAAGGTGGGTGTCGGTGAGGTTCCCTGGGGTCAGTATCAGAATCCCAGAGTTCTGGAGTCTTACCACGGGGGCAGGTGTGAAGGAGAGGGGCCTGGGAGACAGCTCAGGCTGAAGAGAAGTGTTGAGATGCCCAGGGAGTAGTCCCTTTCACACCATTTAGGCCACGGCTGGGCTTAAAAGTCATTCTACAAACTGACACGTTAAGCAGGGCCAAACTGAAAGGGGTTCCCACCATACTGGGGGTTCTGCTGCCATATGTGTAGAGGCTAGAGATCTGTGAACCGTCATCAGTGAGATTGTAAAAATGTGATTGTTGCTGACAGAATATCAAGAGTGACTTTGAGAAGAGACCCTGATGCCTTATGGTGCCCTCCTGAAATCTGAATTCTACAGGACTGTCTGCATTGTCTTAAGATTACATTGTATCAAATTCATGTTTCTCAAGAGCTTGCCTAGGGCTCACTTCCACACCTGAAATTCTTGTGCTCTTGCTAGTTGCACAGCTGGAAATTAAATGTTTTGAGTCGTACCTTGGCTCCAATTTAACATCTGGTGCTCCTTGGGTTGAATTTAATATACTAAGGCTTTGCAATTTCATTTGTGGTAAAGGCTCTAGCATTTTCTATTTCTATGCAAATTTCTTGAAGCAGAATTGTTTGCATGTTTCTCTGCCCTAGAGAAAGCAGTGTTTCTTTCAAATTTAACTGAGGCATCAGTTGCTCTTTGGTGCTGTCCATTACCATGATTATTATCTTTGTTAGCAAGTTTGTGACTTGGGTTTGCAAATTTTACTTGTTTGTTGCATTGATGTTCCCTTGTAGTAATTCTTAGCTTGGTTGTAAAAAAATTAGCCCTGGGCTGAAATTAGCATATAAATTTTTTTTAAAACTACTCCCAGAATTTAAAACTTGTAATAAAATTGAAGATAAAAGGTTTTTCTGTGCCTTTTTGAACTCTTGTATTTTGACTTTTGATCACATTTTTATTAAAGTGGCTAACACATGGCTAAAAAAAAAAAAATTAAACCAAAGAATACCAATATTGCTTGACTATTAATTTCAGCTGATGGGATAAATATAAATTTAGAGATTGGTGTATAATAAGAATAAGAAAAGAAATAATGATTCTTTATATATAATGTTATATTTTAAGATAATTTCTCACCAATACAAATTTGTGTATATTCATGGAGAGACATTTTTATGGAAAGTTTGTTCATTCAAATCTAAACTTTTCTCATGAGTCAACATTTTTCTTGTGATTTTTATTAATACTTGGGGGAAAATTTTTTTAACATGCTTTGTTTTGTAGAATTAATAGTGCAATATTGAATATGACATGGAAGATATTACAGTGCTATTAGATTAAAAAAATATGCAACTGTAATTAGCGTAAACTTCAGTTGTTTTCAGGATAAAAATTGTTCTACCTTGTTTTGCACTTCTGCAATGGACAGAAGATATGTGAGTATACACACATGCACACGAGTGTGCAAACATGTGTGTGCAACTGTTGTGCAAGTTGTGCCTGAGCAGGGTAGAGTAGGGGATGTGTGTACTGATAGTGGTCTTTAAAGACAGAGCAAAACATTCTATTTTATTAGATTACATATATATTGAATTTAGCACATTAAGATTTAAAAAACTAAGATCAATAGAGATCAAGCAGCTGGCTAAAGTCACATGGCTAGTAAGTGGCAGGGTCCCATTCTAACTCAAGTCTGTCTTCCTCTCAAACTATAGAAACATTAATGTATAATTCATGTAATGCATTACTGTATATCTGTGTACATATTTTGAAATTTAAATACAATATTTGCATTTACTTCCTTAGGATTTTTCTCTACTTTTAATATCCCCTCTCCTTTCAATACAAGTTTTGCTTAAACACGCTTAAGACATAGTATTTCTCATCAGCATCCACCTCATTCAGGGAGAAGTAGCAGCACAACCTTATAAGTTAAATAAATAATAAATGCTGAATTGTGAATTGAAAGCTCCCACTTACATTAATAGAGTTAAAAATTAAGTTAAAAAACAACATTTTCCGTTGGTGGGTATTGGGAGGGTTACACTAGGACTCGTTTTTTCTAAACAGCAAACATTTCAAAGTCATTAGAAAGGTTTATTTAGCTACTAAGAATATGTAAAGATTTATTGGTGATTACACTTTTTAAAGTAAAAAATAGGATCTTTTTATATTTCTGGTTATTATTTCCTTTTTTTATGGAAAGTCACTGACATTGCTAGAAGGCAAAAAAAAACAAAGCTGCCTTCTCACAGCAACTTGTCTTCACCCTCTGCCCTGCTCTCTGTGAGCCAAGAGGATGGGGAACCCCATTTCACCATCACAGGTCAGGATTTTTTTTTTTTTTTTTTGTGGTACGCGGGCCTCTCACTGTTGTGGCCTCTCCCGTTGCGGAGCACAGGCTCCGGACGCGCAGGCTCAGCGGCCATGGCTCACGGACCCAGCCGCTCCGTGGCATGTGGGATCCTCCCGGACCGGAGCACGAACCCGTGTCCCCTGCATCAGCAGGCGGACTCTCAACCACTGCGCCACCAGGGAAGCCCCAGGTCAGGATTTTTGATTAATGATGCTTTTTGTTGAGAGATGCTACTTTAATATCTTACTTTTTGCTTCTCCTGTAGAATGAGTCAGACATAAGTCATCATTAGGATTGGGGAAGTGCTTTTTTGAAGTCAACACTTTTACATTTCCTATTGGAATAACAATAAAACAATCAATTAATTACCACTTAATGGTAATAGGTTCATTCTCACATATCACAGGGTGGTTATTAACCAACTTTCACTCTACCCTGTTACCTTGAATAAATATAATTTGTCAGGATTCCAATACTGTATTTATTACCATGCTGTGGGTCTCAGAAAAATTGATTTCTGGCCTTTTAAGTAGGAACAGCAATAAGCAAACAGATTTGCACAGTTTGATATCTGAAATATAGTTAAATAGAAAGCTACCTTTCACTCAAAGGACCACCTTTAGAACTATTTCATTATTTTCATTATTTATGTTTCAGGATAAGATATCACAGCAAGATTTACAATAGTTTTACCACCATTTCGTAGCTTACAAAGGCTAGAATATAATTCAGCCAAAGTAAATCTAAATCCATACATTCTTTCGAAAGATCTTAGATGCCAGCTGGTTCTAGAAACAAAAGGGGGAATTTTGAGGGCACATCCATTTATGAACTATGTTGGGAATTTTTAGTTATCATATTTCTACTAAAACTTTCAGAGTACATGCAAAAACTTCCACCAGTAAATTTTTATAACAATATAATACTTCAATATCTAGATTTTATTCTTCACTTGATCTGCAATAAATATCTAATAAGAAGGATTAAAGTATCATCTGATTATTCTGAATCCCCAGAAAATTTGCCTGACTTATTTTTTCATTCATTTAACAAATATCTGTTCATTTGTATTATGTGATAAGTACTATTCTGAGTACTGGAAATATCGCAATGAATCAAACTGACAAACTCTTTGTCCTCAATAATCTTACATTATAGACACCAGAAGTTATATAATTACAGTGTATTTTATGTATAAACAATGCTTAATAAGATAAATGTAAAGCATGCCAGGCATCAAGGGCTATAAAGAAAGATATAGCAGAGGCAGAGAAAAAGAGCACAGAGTGGGTGGAGCAGGGTACTATTTTATGTAGGATTATCAAGATACACCTCTCTGAGCCAAAGCCTAAGGGAGGTTGCTGTGTAATGAGCTGTCCAAACAGAGGAAATGGCAGATGGATAGGTTCAGATGTGAGACTGTACTTGGCCTGTTGGAGGAACTGCAAGGAAACCTGTTTAGGGGACAGACGAGGTCAAAGATTAGGGTACACATAGCGTCCTCATTGGCTAAGGAAGTGATGATCTGTTTATTCACAGCATTAGAGCTTAGGGTTCAGGATATGGTGGTATTTGGTGGGTCACACTGCCAAGGACCCAATCACCCAGTCCTCAAGTTGCAGGTTTAGTAGTTTAATGTATCTCAATGTTGCAGGAGAATTATGTTTGTTTTTCAGATGAAGACATCTCACAATAAGTGAATCTAGGTATGTTATACATGATTACATAGTAAATGGCAGAGCTGGTAGCCTCATCTATGTTCTATAACTTTTCTCCCAGTTCACGACACTGTCTCTGCAGTGAGGCAAATCCGCTATGTCCAGTTCGGTATCCCAAATCAGAAAAACGTGGGCTGACCAATGAAATGTCTCCCATTTGTCAGTTTGTTCATATGAGATACAAAATATCCAAATTGTATATTTATATACAGGAAGACAATGACATGAATTGACTACTGCTACAGAAATCCTGTCTACATGAACTGAAATCTCAGAGGCAACATATAATGGTCAGCATTTTCAACACACTTGACAAATGGCATTTTGAATTTACAAAATTGAAAAACTAGAAAATTACATTCCTATGGACTAAAGACTTATAAACACTATTTAGACTCAAGGGCCTTTGTAGATAATGGTTCTGGTGTGTTGTTAGCTGGTGTAAATTCAGCAAAAAAAAAAAAAAAATTATGATGAGGAAAGTTCTAAGAGTAACATATTGGTCAGCTTTGTCTTGGGGAAATTATTTCCTCCCTTTTCCCAACTTTCCCACTTTACTTATAAAATGAAGGTGTTATAAAACATTATCTTTAAGTCTTCAAGGCTCCCTGTGGAAAGTTCCAAAATTACATAAATCCATTCATTTCTTGCTCCTTTATTTCTCTCTTTTCCTTTAGCCTACAAAGCCCAGAAGACTTGTAGTTCAGTGACTGGGTTTCTTCCACCAGGTCCAAAGTGGAACTGGTGTTTATGCTGAGCCAGTGAGTGAGCTCAGACATCTCTTATGCACTTGGTCCCTGGAGTTCTGCCACTTGAAATGGTATTTTCAGGGATGACTTCACAATATAGGAAACAGATACTCAGCCATGCTCATCATTAGATCCAGAACCTAACAGGCAGCATTTCTAAGAGAAAAACAACAACAACACTTTGTACCTTTAAAGTTTGGGGTTGCCCTAAGAACAAGGGACTATTTACTGGACATTATGCTTTTCAAGGTCCTAGCTTTATGTTAACTTTTTTTGTTCTTATAGCAGTAGTACCAGGTGACCAGGTGTCATCTCCTTTGTGTGAAGCCTACCACTATCACTCCTGAGGATTGCAACTAATATCTAATATTGGTGGAACTCTTTCCATTTTGAAAAACAATTTTCTATGTTCCATCTCATGTAATATTCACAGTAGCTCTGTGAGTTTGTTTGTATTAAATTATTAGCCCAATGTGATCAAACATTATTTGTGTATACATGTGTGTATGTAAGAAAGTGAGAGACTGAGCCAAAGACCAACTAAGTTCTTCAGACTCTAAATCTGCTCTTCTCTAAACCACAGAAAATGTAAACCTAAAATGTTGGAACCAAACCTGACTAGGGTACACAGGAAAAAGGCTCTGTGAAATTAAGCCTAGACATACTGATCCTATATTTGAGTGAGAGTGATCAAATATAGGATCAGCTTAATTAGACAGGGTCTAATAGCCTACATGAAGAATCTGAGATTCCCATGATGTTTACACTCTGTGTAGAAAAGTAGGATGTTGAGAAGTTCCTCATTCCCTCAGCCTGGCTTTGAAGTTGGCCTCTAGAAGTGTTGTGCTATTCATGCACAATTCTCTTGTGGACATGTGTTTAGGTTTCTCTTGAGTGAAACCTAGGAGTGGAATGGCTGAGTAATTTGCTAAGTGTATTTTTAACTGTGTGAGAAATTGAGCAACTGTTTTCCAAATGATTTGCACCAATTTATATTCTCACTAGTATATACGGGAGTTCCAGTTGCTTCACATCTTTGCTACCACTTGGTAATGTCAGGTTTAAAAAAAAAATTTTTGGTTATTCTAGTGGGTACTTAGTGGAATTTCATTGTGGTTTTAATCTGATTTTCTCTGATGACTAACAATATTAAGTATCTGTTTATGAACTTTCTGGCCTTTCATATATCTTCTTTTGTTTACTGTTCACATATTTTCCTAATTTATTTGAAGGAGCTTATTATCTCCTCATTAATGTGTTGTAGAAATTCTTTATATATTATGGATAGAAGTCTTTTTTCAGATAGATGTATGTATTGTGAATATTTTCTCTCAATATGGAGCTTGCCTTTTTGTTTACTTAACCATGTCTTTCTAAGAACAAAAGTTTAATTTTGATGAGTTCTAATTTACAAATGTGTCTATGTATTAGAAAATTTACTGAAATGAAAATAAAGGTATTATTTACTAGAAAAGCCGTATGTATAGAATGATCTCATTTTGGTTAAAAAACATCCTTATGTAGATAGATATAGATAGATATACAGAGATACAGATCTGATGGTTTAATTTTTTTAGTCTTGCTTATCAGCACTTACTTTTTACAATGCATGTGTCATGCTTCTGTAATAATAAAAGTTTTTTTTAAGAAATTATATAAAATAAGAAGTGAAAGTATCTTTCTTGTTCTTCCCTTCCAAACCTACTCTTAATACTAAGCTCTCTTAACATTTTAGTACATTTTTCTATGACTGCTTTTATGTATACTCATAATATTTCAAAAAATATGATTATACTGTACTTTTTTTGGCAATTTACTTTTTAAAATTTAACATATCATGCACATCTCATAGATTTAGATACATCAAAAAGTATTTATTATTCCCCCTTTGCTGGATACATAGATTGTTCCCATTTCTGTTGTGCTATCATAAGCAATGGCTCAATTAGCATTCTGGAATTGAACATGTTTAAGAAATCAGCATTCAACAGGTGTTTGTTGAGCATTTGTGCTGGTCTCTGTTCTAGAGACTGAGGATACAGTAGTGAGCAGAACAAACTTTCTGCTCTTCAGGAATTTACTAGTACAGGGTAATGAGCAAAAGCCATTAGCAAGAACAAACTTCCTTGATATTTCAAGGCTGTGAGGAAAGCAGAAAAAAGGTGATTTCATAAATATTTACTTTCATTTCACAAACTACAAGAAAAAAAAAGCCTGTCATGAATACAAAGTAAATGCATAATGTAACAAGTGAGGTTACCAGAATAAGAGTATTGGAATAGAGTACTCCCTCTCTGGAAACATTGGAATGCATTGAATATACCCCATTTCTCACTGTTTGTTCATTTAAGAATAAAAAAAAGTATGGGTTATAAATCCAAATTTATCATCATGATCAGTTATTACATATATATGTTATTATATATGTATATATATTTCCTAGAATCCATTTACTCTCCCTCGTAATGCCTCATTTCCTATTCAGAAGTTATCTCTGTGCAGTTTTAGTGGTAGGAAAATTCAAGGTTTACACCTTTTCTTAAAGAAGCAAAAGGCATTAGATCCTTATTGCCTCAGTCCAGTAGAGACAGAGAGTAGGCACATGGATTTATTTTGACCATATTATTTATTTATTTTGGTGCTTTCTCTCAGCTGTAAGATACACAGGATAGAGAGAAACAGTTGGAAAGTTCACATTTGAACCGTGATTGCAGAGGACACCAAAGAAGTTGGCTACTGTGGTATGCTGAGTACTACGACTCTGGATCTCTGCTTTTTATTTTTATTTAATTACTTTTCTAGCCCTCTGAAGCCTGATCCTTAGCCTCCCATTGATTCTGAGCTCATAACATATTCTAATAATTATCCTTTTGATTCAATTTGTCATTTTAAAAAATCTCCTTTGCTTGAAATTAAGAGCTTTAAGTGGAACCAATATGACTTTTTAACTTTTTCTTCAGCACCTACCACAAAATAAGTTCCTCCTTACAACAAGAGTTGTGAGAAATATAGAATAAATAGAACAGACACATAGAAACATGTCCCTCTTCAATTAGACATTCATTCACATAACATTCAAGAAATATTATTAAGTGCCTGCTGCACAAAGCACTGACTAAGCTTTGGGGAGCAAGGGAGACAACTCTAACGTTTATGAAACAAGAGCAAGGCAACAGGGGTACATTAGTTGGTCTTCAGACCCCTGAACTCATATTAGATGACCAATGCCTGCATATGGTATTTTACTCAATTGATATTCCTTTACTATTTATTTAAGCCAGTTTATTATTCATAATGATGTTTTCTACCACTTCGTTTTGAAATTCCTCACCTTTTCAATAACAGGATACCAGTAAATTGTGCCTGGTGGTAATCAGATCAATATTTTCTTCTTCTGACCCTTCACTGCAGTAGCATTTGCCTGAAAATAAGTAAATGCTTTGTGCAGCTAAGCGGTGTTCATGCAGAGGGAGTTCAATAACTTAACACAGAGCAATTCATGCAAAAGCATGAAAATAAAACGATATCTGGTCTGTTACGGCTCCCCGGTTGGTTTTGCCTCTGTGGACAGGGGGATTCCAAGAAGCAATGTCATGGAAAAGAAGGAATTAACCAGGAATGGGAAAAGCCGGCATTCCAGGCAGAAGGGAGACCTTTGTAGCAACAGTAGTTGGCATAGTGCCTTGAGGGTCTGAAGGGACCTGGAAGAGTTTCTTTTACCTGGAGAGAGTGAAAGGGGTGCAGCTGGTGAAAATAAAAAATGAATGAATCTAGAGAAATGTATAGATACCAGATATTAAAGAGCCTTTTACACCAAAAAGAATGAGTCTTAAGTCATACAAGCAATCCATAAATTCATAGCCTCTGCTACCACTCACTTTGGGGTCATATGGAAAGCTTTTTCCTTCTTTCACATGTTACTGCAGGCCTTTGTGCATTAAACATAGTTTGACCTCCTGCCATTGGGAAAAAAATGAGGGGTGGAGATCTGACACCTACCTCATCGTGCTCTTGCAAACACACACACATGCACACACATGCACGCACATGCACTCACACATGATCCCCTTGTGCTTTATGCTCTAATTGAGAACAGCTTGGTCTTGGTCTTTGGTCAGTTCCTCAGCCATGAGCTATGAAAGACTGGACATTCCCTCAGACATCCCTTGAGAGTTATTTCATAAAATTTTGACATCAGAACCTTAAAGAGATTTACTTAAAGAATGTTCACTTAGGGACAAAGATGGAAAATGGTCATAGAACAATAGATAATCTTGGCAGGTAAAAATAAAAGTCCTTGATAAGTGCCAGGATATTTTAGAAATAAGAGCAAATTGTTTAAATTCATGATGAACTTTACAGTCTAACTGCTGAAATATTCTCTCTTTATAGCTAGGAAGTGTAGTTCCATGTGTTTTTTTCTCTCCAGATATTTAATGTGAGATTTAGGTCTTAGCATCTCCACAGACCCATGCTAAGAGCTAGGGTTGTGGTGAGTGAAGTTTCCAGGCCAGCACTACATATGTCTAAACATTACAGAAGGCGGGTTCATATATACTGATACATAGGCTATTTTAACTGACATTCTCCCAGCTTACTGTACCCTGGAGTTCTAGCTTTCCATTTCATTTAAGAGCCTTGGCTTACTAATGAGGCTGTTTTTGCAGCAGACAGGAAGAGGGAGCAAGGAGGACAGCCCTCCTTTTGAACTTCCCTAGTTATCTTTTAGTCTCTTTACCACCACCATATCAAAGTGGTAAACCCAAGTTTCAGAGCTGGCAGTTTTAAAAAATTCAAGCATTCTCCCTAGAGGGAGAATGTCATTCTGCCTGATATTAACTGGGCAAAGCTTTCTGATAAGCATAGTGCCCTTAAGCAGCCTTTAATATTTAATGACGGTATCATAGAGGTATTGACCTGAGAGTAAACAATAAATTATAAAAACACCCAGAAGCTCATGTCAGATGAATCAGAACAATTGATTTTCTTTTTAAACATGAGCTTGCCGTGGGAACTATTTTAATATGGCAGAAACAGGGCCAAGAAGTCGAGATTTAGAATGAATGAGGCGTGGAAGATGAATTACAGGACAAGGTGCTAATTATGGAGAATATAAAAAGCAAGTGTGTAGAGAGGTAGGGGGAAGCGGGGTGACGTGTTGAAATATGGTGCCCTGTGAGGGCACATTGACATACAATCCAGAGAAAACATGGAAGATGCCGAGAGGGAACTGCAGTTTACAGAGATGGTCTCTCCAAAAACCAGCTATTAAGTACACATGATATTTTTGTGACATCTCTTCTTTATGGTTTAATGTTAAACTTGTCAGCCCCCTTAGCCAGGGACAGCTCTTCAACCATTTATTGCAGGATCCATTATGGTTGAATCACCAGCATAATAGTCTGAACGGACTGGAGGCTTTTATAAATTTATTTATTTATTTATGGCTGTGCTGGGTCTTCGTTTCCGTGTGAGGGCTTTCTCTAGTTGCGACGAGTGGGGACCACTCTTCATCACGGTGTGTGGGCCTCTCACTATCGCGGCCTCTCTTGTTGCGGAGCGCAGGCTCAGTAGCTGTGGGTCACGAGTCCAGTTGCTCCGCGGCATGTGGGATCTTCCCAGACCAGGGCTCGAATCCGTGTCCCCTGCATTGGCAGGCAGATTCTCAACCACTGCGCCACCAGGGAAGTCCTGGAGGCTTTTATTTTATGTGTCTCTGCAAAACCCAAGACTGGCTTAGAATAGATGACTTCACTTTGAATGAAGCACCAGTTACTATAGGAAAGTAAACATCAAACATAACTGGAGTTCCTGAGGACTGGACAACCATAAAGTGATTAATGATTAGGAGCGGATTTAATATTGTACCCTAGGTGCAATAAGAATACATATCATTCTGTGTGCACACATGCACTCAAACACAACTCTCTCCCACTTCACTAGATTAGGTGATTTCCTTTTGTAGATGGTAAACCCAGAGCACAAAAAGGGAAAGAATTGCCTCGAGCCAGATACTGTTTTAACAACCTAACAAAAATAAAAATGTCAAAATTAAACATAAAACCAACCATGAATCTGTCTTGTCATTCAGCTAGCTCTTGCTGGTGACAATATTTTTCCCATTATTTATTTGGTGTACTTTTGCAAGATTTACATTTTGGTGATCATCCCCTTCCCCGTGAAAGAAAAGGTCTTATGTGAAGTAGGACAGGAAAAGATTAGATGCTATGCTGTTGGGGCTATATAACCCGTGTCATTGTGCAAGTTTCTTTACTCAAAATAGAGATTTTGCAGATGTTACTCTTATCCTTCAGCATTCCTTATTTCTATACTGGAACTTCTCTGGCCCAGCGATCACCAGTTTTGTCCTGATGCCTCCCACTCTTGCTTTGTAGATCCGTGCCAGCCATTCCAGAGGAAGCTAAGCATGAAGCAAGGCATATGTGGTGTGCACAGCTTAGGCACATTGCCAATGTATACTGGTTAGTTAAGGAAGGAGGGAAGCATGAATGGTATTTACCAGATTATTTCCTCTATTTCCCCTCCCCCCCCACCATGTCTCAGGCACCAAATATTTTTTATGTTACTTTACCCTTCTCTTCCTGTCTGTTTCTGTGCCCATCAACTTAGCCCATACATTCATCCATTAACACCACAATTATTGAAATGCTGTCCCGAGAGATCTCCACATCAGCCTGAGGTTTCCTCTATTCCCCGAATTATACGTGAATAATCATCGTTGTTTTAATGATACCCTTCACTCACACAACAGCTCCTACTCGACATCTCAGTTACCCTTGATGGCTCCCTAAAATTAGGCAAAAAAAAACCATAAGCTTGAATTTAAAAGTGCTCTTAATCTGGCTCCTACTTATTTCTCCAACATTTTTTTCTTTCAGTACATTCCTACAAGAAATCTCTACTGCAGCTAAGCATTTTATTATTCCACAATTAGATCAACACGTAGTTCTAAGTACCTTTGGCTTCCTCTTTCTTAATTCTCGAAGTCCGACTGTTCCTTAAATTCCCAGCTAGAGTTTCAGCTCTTCCACCAGGGCTAACATCTTCTGAATTCCTGCCCCAGCCCCCTCCCTTGATATATGGACTCAGATAACCTACTAATGGTTACTATGTGTCTCAGACTTAAACTGTCCAAAATGCAACTCTATATGCACTCCTCTGCCACCACCACTTCCTTTTCCATCTTTTCCTAGCTCAGTAAGTGGCAACACCATTCATCTAATATTTGTCGGGGTCCCATTTTTCCTCATTTCTCACATTCAATTCATGTGCAGTCTTATCATAAGTTCTACTCCCAAAATACATTTCACATCTTTTGACCTATCTTCATGTTTATTGCTCTCACTATGGCACAAGCCACCATCACTTGAAGTACTGCAAGGGTCTCCTAAAATATTTCTTTTCCACTCAAACACATTCTCCACAAAACATTTGTTTAAACAGACAGATACTCTTTGGTCCCTGTTCCCTGCTTAGAACAAGTATCCAACAGAGATTCCTGCTGGGAACAGATCCTGTCCCTCCCCTGCTTGGAATGGTCCACATTCCCTACCATGACCTGTAGACTCAACATGACAAGGTCCATCTCTAACCTCATCTTGGGCCACTGTCCCCGTGACATATGTTTTAGCCACTTTGGCCTCGCAGTGACTTCTACATACATCACCAGGGTTTTTTAAAATTTAGGCTCCCTATACTTAGATCCACCTCTCCTTCCAGAGGCCTGTTTTCCTTGGCTGGCTGGCTGCTCTTTCAGGTCTCAGCTTAAACTTCAGAGAGGCATTTATTACCCACCCTAAATAGTATAGGCTACCACCCCATTATTTTCTATGACAAAACCCTATTTGCTTTCTTCATAACACTTACTACAATCTCTACTTATTTAGACATTTATTTATTTACTTGATATTGCAGCCTTTTTAAAAACATCATGTCTCACCAACACTGGAATGTAAGTAAGCTCAATGAAGTCAAGGACTAGGTCTGCTTGTTTATCTTTGTATTTCTAACACTTACCACTGTGCCTGGCAACGAAAGATGCTCAGTAAGCATTAGTTAAATGAAAGAACACTACTTTTTGTGCACAGGTTGTTTTCCACTCCTTAGTGCTATTACTTATAATCGTTGCAGGGTTTTCCTTATAATGTTTACTTCCCCAGTGTCTAAAAATGTACCCTACATGTACCTGGACTTCAATAAAATTTTTATCGTTAATGTTTTTGAAATAGGAAGTTTGAAATGTCAAATTAAGTGCACGGGGTGTGGTGGGAGGGTACATTTGTTAGGAATCAGCTCGTTACTCCTTGAATAAAAATCTGAATGATGTTAGGGAACTTTGAGTATGACTTTTAGTAGAGCCCTGCCAAAGAAAACAGTACAGTCGTGTAAGAGGCTTGAATTAGCCATGTAAAATTTGGTACAGATTTATCTTGAATTCAGTATATCCTAAGAAAAACAAAATTATTCTCCTCTGGCTTGGCAAAGACATCTATACAAAAACCTTGTGGCTAAACTTATGATAGGTAGTTTTCTGAAAATGAAGAAAATTAGGTTTTTTTGTTGTTGTTGTTGAACAGGCCCCAAATATAAGCTTGGGTGGGGGGCAGGGAATGTAAATGTTAGGATGAGAAGGAAGGAAGAGTCCTTCAGAGGTGTTCCCATGAGCCAGGCCCACTGGCAACGAATAAGAGCAGTAAAAAGTGCACAGAAATGTACACCATTTAGGTAGGGGGAACTTGCAATTTCTCCTTTGTTTGATTTTTCTTTTTATGTGTGTTAGAGGAATAGAGGAGCTCTGGCTGAAGTTTTTTACTAAAATGTCTTCAAAATAAATCATTTATAATAGCATCTTGAGAATGTGCATACATTTGAAATGAATAAACTCTGTCACTCTGAAAGAATAAATTTCATATGCTATGTCCATCTCCTTCCTTCATGCAGTGTTGTGGCTCCAATTTCCCATCCACTTGCCTCAGTAAGAGGCAAGTCAGATTTCCTGGGCTGTAGACAAAGAAATGACTAGATAAGTTTTGCTGGGTCCCCTTAGAGAACAATTTTCCTTGTAGGCTTTCCTGTTGATGAGTTTCAGAATTCTTACTTGCAGTGCTATTCAACTTCATTTTGTGAATAAGAAGCTTTTTAAGCTAATTCTTGATTTTCCAGGTTAATAATTACTGTAGCCAAATTAAATCCTAAAATTTCACGGGTCGGTTGATGAGGTGAAATCACTTATTCACTTTAAATAAATCACCAGCTCTGATAAGGGAACATATTATATTTTATTTCTGTTTTTCAGAACTGATTGTGTAATTTATTTTAGAAGTAAGTCTGGAATATTGAAATCAAAATATACAAATAAGAGGGATTATTCATTTCAATTAAGATAACATATGCAAAAAGACTTCCAATTGGATTCTTCTATAAAAGATATCTGTAATACATTCAAAGAATTATTGGGTTAGTGAATTTTAAAAGTTAGCTTAAATCTTTATTATTTTTATTTATCGAGAAGCTATTCCTTGTATATTTCTAAATATTTTAGACAATTTACACTGGAAAACAAGACAATGAAAAGAAAAACAACAAAAATCAGTTAAAATTAGCAGAGAAATGGATTTAGTTGCTGGAAACATCTTTTGCAATGTGCTTCACTCTATGGTGACCCGATGCAATATTAATTTCGTAAATAATTACATATATAACGTTAGGTATTAGGTATTGTAGTAAAGATAGAAAAAGTAACTGAGGCACAACAACGCTATGAAATCACTTCTCTAAGCACATTCAACCACTCGGTGACAGAGCTAGAGCCACAGTTCTTCAGGAATAACTTCTGGAACAACTTCTCATGATTCAGAATTTCTTCACCAAGCAATAAAGGATGCCTGGAGAGTCCTAACTTCAAAACAAAACAAAACAAAACTTACAGGCTTCAGGGCATTGCTTTGGCTTTCCTTGTCAACCAGCAAAGTCTCTACTTGAGCCTTTGCCATGGTTTCCATGGTTTTTCTATGGATTTTTTTTTTCCCACTTGAACAAACTTGCCTGTGATTCTTATATGTTTAGATAGATTCAATGCAGAGGTGTTTTGCTGCTGGTTTTCAAGTTTCTTTTCTTTTTTTAAAAAATTTATTTATTTCATTTATTTTTATTTTTGGCTGCATTGGGTCTCTGTTGCTGCACGCGGGCTTTCTCTAGTTGCGGTGAGGGGGACCACTCTTCGTTGCGGTGTGGGAGCTTCTCATTGTCATGGCTTCTCTTGTTGCAGAGCACGGGCTTTAGGCGTGTGGGCTTCAACAGATGTGGCATGCGGGCCCAGTAGTTGTGGCTCACGGGCTCTAGAGCGCAGGCTCAGTAGTTGTGGTGCACGGGCTTAGTTGCTCCGTGGCATGTGGGATCTTCCTGGACCAGGGCTCGAACCTGCATCCCCTGCATCGGCAGGTGGATTCTTAACCACTGCGCCACCAGGGAAGCCCCTCAAGTTTATTTTCAAGGGAATAAATACTTAGCATATTTAAATGACTGTGAATCCTATGTTGTTTCTATGTTCAAGCCAGTGGTTAGAGAAATGTCACCATTTGCTGTGCTCTTCTGCTTGCCTCTCCTCAGGCATAGCCCGCCACTCCCATCCTGCTCTCTGTTCTAGTAGGCAGAACATTGAGGGCCACCCCATCCCTCCCTTGTCCTATGCCTTTCGGTTGCAGTTGGCCCACAGAGGACCCAATCAAGGCATCGGGTGGAGGGAGGAGAATAAGGACAGTGTCTGTTTCCCTGACTCCAGCACTGTGGGTTGCCTCTGGCTGGCTGTATCCTAGGGGATGGTACAACTTTACAGTGCCCAGCCTGGGGGATTCCTTTTGTGGTTTCCTTATTTCCTGCCTATGCCTTTGGTAATAGTCTTTTTATTAATCCCTCCATGGATTACCTTAATCTGCATGGGCTGTTTCCTGCTGGAATCCTGATAGACACAACATGTGAGTGGCTCTCTACTCTATGTGAATTTTAGTCAGAAAAAAATGCCTTCCAATCTGTACTGTTCTGCATGCTTCATGGATGTTTGGACAAATCACTTAACCTTTATTTTTTAAATGAAACTTAAAGCCCTTTATTCAGGAGGACTAAACCGGAGGACTAAATGAAATAATTTATGTTTATGTAAAGCACCTGGCCCGTAGCAGTCATTTTCATTTTTAAAAAAAATTGTACTGGTGATTGAAGTGCTCTATTTTCTTCTAAAATGTCATGGCTATTTATATGCTGTGTGCTCAGTCTTTAACACATGTAAGTATAATTTGGGCCTCATTGTCATGGATTCTACTGAATTTACAACTGATGTGAGAATTAAAAGAACATCAGACCTATGTTCAAAACAGCTAAGGTTGAAAATATTTGGCTTTCCAGCTAGCCAGGGACGGGAGATGGTGACAGAACTATAGCTGATGGGGGAATAAGCAATGACAAACATATGATTTCCTTTTTTATTTTTATTTTTTGCTGGGGCATCCGCTTTTCCTCAAAATAGCACAGATCATTTAGCTTACCCAATAAATTACTCTGTGCTTTCATTTTGAGAGGAAAAAAATGAAAACATAGCAGTGCCTGGAAGTTTCAGCTCCCCCTTTTTATAGAATCCTATTTTTATATTCACTTCTTAATCCTCAGTTCTATTATTATCAGGCAATAGTGATCTAGGTGATCTAAAAGTTCTATATTTAATTCCTTAAGATCTATAGATAGCTGATATTATGATATATAGCAGCAAAAAATAACCCCTCTCCAGAGGTCATAGTCAACCAAGAGCATACACTTGCTGAGCATGAACATGGAAATGGTGATTAAAATTCAGATGGGTAGGATGAAATTTTCTTTATGTTGTGATTTTGTTTTAATCTTGCTAACCTTGTAATTGGAAAACTTGAACTGTAGGGCATCTACATTTCCCCCTTTGACTATGGTGAAGGAAGAATACAGTGGCCATATAGGAATATTGTGAAACTGGGATGGATATTAAGGGAGAAGGAAAGGGAGTAAGTTATAGGGGAAGGATATGAGCTGTGCAAAACTGAATAACATTCACATTTAATTTTAAGAAATTTAATGAAAAATTCCACCTAATATTTTTTAAAAAGTCAGTCATGTACCCAGCACCCAGATCTTGGTTTCTAAGACTATTCTCCAACAAAGAACCAGGGCTCCTTGGAAAAATGTCTGATTCTAGGACTGGGATAGGAAATACACAAGATGAGCCTGCAGCATTTTGTAGTGCCAGAAGATAAGGATGTGCTATTTAAAAACAAAGACACGATTATAGGGATATATCAAAGGGACAAAATAACCAACTGAAAGAGCTCCCGGTAGATAAAACTGGAACAATGTAACAAAATAAAATGTTGGATTGTAATCCAAACTATAAAACAAATGAGTTATTACATATTACAAATTATTACATATTACAAATAAATGATTGAATTTCAGTCTGTCCAAAAACTCAACAAGGAAGTTGGGGGTTGGGAATGGTTGTTGATACATCCAGTCCTCAGTGTCTGTTGTTCCAAAAAGATCATGCTTCTCTTCTATTTCTATCATTCCTTGCAGGGGACTCTGGTATTTCACTTGCATCACCTCTAGTTCCCAGGCATTGTTACGAGATGATGCTTCCAACTGCATTTGACTGGTGCCTTCTATGATCATCTAACTCTAGTTGTTACAGTCCTGCTCTGGGGGAAACAAAACAAAACAAAACACAAAGCTGAGAAACTTTCAGCTCACCAGTTTGACACCAATTTAGTGAACAGAGTAAGGGAGCACATTTTATTACACCAACTTGTAGAAAAGGAAAAGCTTTTCTTTTTCCATACATTTCCATAATCAATTTGGTTTTTCTTTTATTGATTAACAGAAGCATCTTGTTAAAGGAGCTGATTATATTGAATTTGTGGGAACTGTTTTCTGAAACTGAAGTTGAGGCATATACCAGAGAAACAGGAGAATTTTATTAAGGATTCAGGATAGAATATTTGACATTAGAATTCTTCAGAAGAGAGCTGGAGGTCAGCTCATTATACATACAACATAAAAGTGAAAAGCTTCAGCTATGCATCCACACTGCCTAGATTTGAAACCCTGCTCTGCCAGTACTGTGGCTTTGTGCCTTTGACTAGTGTCTCAATATTTTTGCACCTTAATTTAATCATCTGAAAAATGGGAATGATAATAATAGTATCTACCTGAAATGCTGTGTGGATTAATTGAGTTAATGCATGTGGAGCTCTTACAACAGTGCCTGGCACTTAATAAATGTTAGCTGTTATTATTATCATTAGCAGTAGTGTCAGTATTACAGGAGAGCAATAAAAGTGCCTTCATTATTTATAGTATCATATACTATATATAATTGAGCTTTTTTCTCTCCTTCCCTGGCCTTAAATGTTAGCAACCAACTATGTCTAGAAATATGAAACTACATCCTCCCTGTATTGTTAAGGCTTTTATATGTATATGTCTATATTGTCTATCAAAGGTGAAATTTAAACAATAGAACTCATTCATTAGGTATGGCTATAAAGCAGATTGACCTCAATTGTTGATTTTGCTTTTCAGGAAATAATGTAAACCCAGTGTACTTTGCTGACCTTCCCTGTCTGTGTATGGTAGCTTATTATCCATATTACCCCAATACTTACGGGTTAACTTTTTTAGAAGTAAAGTCCACTAATTATTAGAGACTTTCATTTTTCATGAACTCACATATTTATGGGTGATATGAACATAGGGGTTCTTGGAGATTGCAGGTGTTTTGTGCATTGGGACAGATGTCTTCATGGGTTTACTTTGTGCTCTGCACACTTAAAAGCCACTTAAAGGGCTTCCCTGGTGGCGCAGTCGTTGAGAGTCCGCCTGCCGATGCAGGGGACACGGGTTCGTGCCCCGGTCCGGAAAGATCCCACATGCCGCGGAGCAGCTGGGCCCGTGAGCCATGGCCGCTGAGCCTGCGCGTCCGGAGCCTGTGCTCTGCAACGGGAGAGGCCACAACAGTGAGAGGCCCGCGTACCGCAAAAAAAAAAAAAAGCCACTCACATTGTATAATAGCATTTAATTATTTAATGAGGGTTTTAGGGCCCTTTCCTTTGATAGCGTTTACAGAGGAAACATTTTTCAGACGTATCAAAAACAGAGATTGGGGGAGGCAAGGAAGGAATAATATCTCCTTTGTTTTAAAGGTGGCAGTTTACTCTGTTTATTGTTTACTGTTTCATGAGTTTACTTCAAGTTTCTTTGTACTGAATAGTACCTACTAAATGGTACAATTGTATTTCTATTTGCTCACCATGGTAATGTTGAAATAAGGGGAGGAATTATCAAGTAGATATGAGACTTGACTTTTATTCCCATTTATTCTTTCTTTTGAATAAAGACCTCCTAAATAATTCCTCGTTGGAAGAAAGGTATTGACTTTCTCATCTATTCCAAAGGAAGTCTATGAAGTGTATAAATGTGTATAAAGTATATAAATGTCTCCATAAATGTTTTAGATTACTCTCCAAGGTAATTTTTGAGGGATCTAAAGCTTATACCATCTGGGAGTCGTATTTAGGAGAAATAATACAAAATTATGAATAAGAAATCAACTATTGTTTTAGAAAGAAAAAGAATTCGCAACAAATTTATGACAGCCAACAAATATCCACAAGCATCACAAATCCAGAAAAATGACAGGATTATTACTTACAAAATGCCTAATGTACTTTCTGCCCTACCTTAATTGACGGAGTACTCTTTGATTACCTTTTGACAACTATTTTGTAATATCACCTTCTACAGAAAGAGTGAAAAGATAATTCAACCTTTCCTTAAACCACATGCATATATTCCATTAAACCTAAGCTAAATGTATCCCCAGTACATCTCCTTACCTGGATACCAAAATTGCTGGTGGCCACTCCAGTGTTAACTGACCCAAGGGAAAGTATGATGGTTGATAAATTGAAATGGAAAGAGGGGCTTTACTAGACTGTGGCTAAAGCATCTTAATTTTGTAAATTTTATAAAAATATATATGACCATGTGAACACATTGACAAAGCCCCTGCAGGACCTTGGAAGAGGGCTGTGCAGTTGAAGAACCTTGAAGCTTAAGCTTCACTTGTTCCATAATTAATTCCCCTCTTCTTGAGGGACGAAGTAGTGAGAGCAAATTGACCCTTCCTTTCACCAACAAAGAGATGCATTATATTATCCATGTGGTTTACTCTCTTGAAGACTCCTAATTATTGATGATATTATTATGTTAAGATAAGGGTAAGAATAAATTGTTTTCATTAAAAAATAATGATTATAGCCACTAGTTTTAAAATTTATTTGCTTTAAGCTAGACATTTAACCAAGGTCTAGTATGCAGCACATATTAAGTCTAAATTACCAATGTACTCCCAGGAAGAACTGTGAAAATATACATGAATTATTTACTCACATACTTCAAACAGGCTGAATGAGTGTTTGTTTTTATCTAATAGGTTATGTTTTGATTATAGACTGGTGACCTTGAACTTAGGAAACATTTTTCTTTCACAAGAACATTTGAATTTCCTAAGCCTTATATTTTACATTAGGAGACATAATCAACACATTAATATAGAAATCACTCTACATCTTAAGACATATCTTAGACAAACAAAAACAAATCCCATTGGAATTGAACTATAAAGAAAGGGTAAATTATTAATGGCCAATTTTTCTTCCCTGGCTGAGAAGTCATAGTTAGCTATAATATTGCTGATACTCTGGACTTTAAAGAATCCTGAGGCTGGTATTGGTGTTACTTATGCATAAAAAAGCTGTGGTTTATGATGGTAGCTACCTTCAACAGAGACTCTACCCCTTACTGGCAGCATAAGGAAGCCCAGAGTATCAACTTCCAGGTCAGATCATATTTCAGACTCTGGCCCAGCTACTTACTAGCTATGTCAATATTGGGCAAACAAATTAGTTTCTGAACGTCAGCTTCCACTCTGTAAATGGGAATAGGTGAGCTGTAAGAATAATTTAGAGTAATAAAATACCTGACTCTCCTTCTGACACATAGGGCCACTTGATAAATGTTAATTCTCTTCTTCCTTTTCTTGCTTTTCACCCTATTTCCTTTCCAAGTGAACACAGATCTTTATTCGTAAATCACTTTGTTCGCTTAGCAAATGCTTGAGATCATCTACTACATACAAGGGCTTTTGCCAAGTGCAGAGGGTTTGCAAAATTGAATAAGACATGGTGCCCTGTCCCAGGAGTTCATGCAGGAGTGGGGACAGTAAAAGCTAGAGTGTAACGTGATAAATGTTGCCACGGAGTGTTCAGATGTTCAGGATGAGAGATCCCATTCTTGTCTGCTGTATGACCAAGCTCTGTATTGCTTTTACTTCTAAGCATTCATTTCATGCGACATCATTTCATGCCTTTCTATTTCAGTATATCCATCTTGTGTTTCTGTTACCTGACCCATTTGTTAAGAGTTCCTCACTTCCGTTCTCCACACTGAAGCTGATGTCTGCTTTTATCTACTTTTTTCCATGCAGGGTAATAAAAATTGGACTAGTACACTCAAAACATTTTTGACTGTGCTCTCTCAATTAAAAAAATAAAATAAATAGAACATTCAGTCCAATGTAAGTATGGTATTTATTTGCTTATATGTTATACATTTTTATTAATGTATTTTTTATTTATAAAACATGCAGAAAAAAGTTGGATGATTAAATTAAGCACTCTGCTGTTAAGCTCCATATGAGTTCATAAAAAATTCTGTGTCTTGCAAAATTGCTTAATAAAAATATTAAGGCTTGAGTTATTCCATAGAATTAGGAAGAGATCACTTGAAACCTAGAGCAATTTGAAAACAGCACAAATAAGAATGAGAAATATCTTCATACAAACATTAGTACCGTGAAATCTCCATAGAACTTGGCACCTAACTTCACTGTCAGACAATCAAGGCTTTGCAGTCTGGAATCCTGGGCTTGACTTCTTCCTTTAAGATGTAGGTATGGAAGGGTACTTGCTTCTAATAGAGACCATTTTCATCAAAATGGAAAGTCTTATCCCAGGTGTGGGCTTTCTCATTAATCCACTGTTTTAAGTGAGGGGATATGTCTTGGGCAGTTTCTACAACTGCACTTGCATCTTAACCTATTGAAAAGCTGAGAAGTTCTTAAAATTCCTAAATAAGCCACTATTGGAGGAACGCCCCTCTGTAAAATTTTCAGCTCCATCCTTAAGGTTTTCAAGTATTGCTAAAGCTCTCTCTTTGATTGTGAGGAAGCTTGTACCTGATTTCTTCAGCACATTAACATTCTAGTAAAAAGTCATGTATGAACCAAAACTATTATTGTATCCTACTGATATCCCTCCCTTTTTACAATCACATGTGAGGAAGCTCATATCAAAGAAACATAGAGCAGAAGAGATTGTATTTTAAAAATAATAACTTTATGAGTAATACAAAAATATCTTAATTTAAATGAAAGATACCTTTAATATGTGGCATTTTCCTCAATCTTTATAAAAGCAATCATTTTGGTAACCATTATAACAGATAAATTATCTCACAAAAGCAGAATATACATGCTCTGCAATCAGCATACACCCAGGGCAAGGTCTTTCAACAAAAATAGCAGGTATACATGTGTTTCAAATAATCATGTTATTTTTCACAGCTTTTGGACTGCTGCTCATCAGACTCAATTAGATTGTTTCCTCTTGTAATTTACCTGATAGAATTGGCTTGTGCTTGAATTATTAGCATTGTCTTTAATCCTTGGTTTCTTGGAAAGAATCTTTTTAAGCCATATGTTCATTTCATGAGGACTAGTTTCTTAAAATGGGTGCTTTAATCCATTACTTCACTGAACCACATGCCTGTACACTACAATATATTCAGTAACCTCAAAGCTCAAATACAATTGTAAGATTTCTGCTCTCCATTCCTTTGCCTTGTGAAACTCCTCCTCTTCCCTGAGAGTCTCCTTCTTCAGTAAGCAAACTGACCGTCTGACCTATGCACTAAGTGAAAGTCTCAGGGTCAATCATATGTTAAATATTACTAATATTGGATCTCTTTATTTTCTTCTATGAAAATAATATAAAATCAAGTTGTAAGATTTTCTTCCAGCACCCAATGGATTATCATGCTCAGCCCCTCTGACCATCAGCTCTAAGCATGATAGAGCGTATATAACCTCACAGGTACTTGACCATCCTGTAAAGCCCCCCAATTAGTGCCCTTGTTTTACCATTGCATGATACACATGGGTTAGAGAGGTTCTTCTGGCACTACTTAGGACAATAGCTGTGTGCTTTTTTGTTAAAAATATTATTCACAGTGGCGCAGTGGTTGAGAGTCCGCTTGCCGATGCAAGGGACACAGGTTCGTGCCCCGATCCGGGAGGACCCCACATGCCACGGAGCGGCTGGGCCCGTGAGCCATGGCCGCTGAGCCTGTGCGTCCGGAGCCTGTGCTCCGCAACGGGAGAGGCAACAACAGTAAGAGTCCCGAGTACCGAAGGGGAAAAAAAAATATTATTCACGATAACGTGTTAAAGACTAGTAAGGCAGATTTTATTCTGGGAGACTGTCTCAATAGATATAGGGACCATTTCAGTGGAGTTTTGCAAGTGGAGGAGAGGGATTGGACTCAACCCTGAATACAACAAGGAAAAGTGGGAATTTATAGTCAAGAAAGAGGGTGAGGGGGTCGGTGAATAGAAAATTACTAAGAGGAAACATTGGGGTGAGGGGGAATTGTGGCTAAACCGACCTAACAGGATTCTTGCTAAAGGCAGGCCAGGGTGATCAGACATCATGGGGGATAGTGGAGAATGAAGAACCCCATCAGATATCAAGGGTGGGGATTCTGGCTAAACTGACTTAGCAGGATACTTGCAAAAATTGGACAATGCAGAGACAAACACAGAAATTCAAAAGTCAGGATGTATTTGAAAAGAGAGTTCAGAGGAGCCTGACTAAAGTTTGGTCAGAAAGAGATTCTTTGTTAGTTTGCAGTCCGTCTAATTCTACCATTCTTCATTGAACTTTTCTCTATAAAAAGATTACAGACTAAGGCTGCCTGAGTTTGAAGTTGATGTACTTTGTTAACTACTACATTATTATTAGATTCAGTTTTCATGTAAATATTCAGTTAAGATGTTATTTCTCTATTCCAGCTCTATCTCTCTATATTTATCTATCATCTCTCTTTTTGTTTTCTCATGACTGTTTTGTTTTCTCATGACAAAATATGGTAGCTCATTAAAAAAATGTTTTAAATATTTGTAGTCTGTTAGTCTGAGGTAGACTCTTGTTGTTTTGTATGTTTCATTCCCATGTGTATTTATTATTTAACACAAGGCGGTATGGAAAAAGCAAAAATGAGTAATGAGTGTAGGTATCTGTTTTGAAATAAAAATTTAAGAACAAAGGACACATTTTATCCTATCTAAAATATAATGAAATTAAGTAGGGGCAAACTATTCAAAATGTTTTATGTTTGATAAAGACTTAATTAGGTGTTTCATAAATTGTTTAAGAAAACTTATTAAATGTGCCCAGCTTAATGCATTTACGTTTACTAGTGAAAGAAAAGTTTGGTCCATGATTGTGAGAACAAGCTAATATATAGAATATACAGTTATAGGAATTGATAGTTACTTAATTAAATATTAACTTCATGCACACCTCAGAGTTTTATACTCTTTATTTGATGTTAAAATGGTTATAGGAAGTAACCCTATTTTTTTTAGCTAATTAAAATGGAATACATGAAAGAGAAAATATCTTTGTAATATCTAGCTAATTTATTCCTGTATCTATCAAGCCTGTTATTTCAATTGATGGCAAGTACTCAAAAGAGATTATCTTATCCCTTTAATTTTCAAGCATGGACATATATAGACAGATATGTGTACATGTGTGCTTTTGATGCTGTAAGTTCTTTAAAAAGACCAATGTGCACCTTTTTTAGTTGAAAGTGGAATGCAGTGTGCAATAAGGATGAAATAACCCCTTGATAAAGATTTCAGGAAGACTAAGTGTTCAGTTATTTAAAAACAGGGAGCAACAACAATTGTATAGCCCACATCTATGTATGCTATAGAAGAGATAGTTAATTTTTTAAAGTTACAATTAATATCAATTGCTCTTGGTTCCCTCATCTTTTAAGATTGAGGAGAAAAATTCTACGTTAAGACCCCTATTAATAAACAATAGTAATCAATGTTGACTAATAGATGAAAGTTAAGCCAGACCCAGATGATATTTTCAGTCAATTTTGAAGCGGCATTTAACTGTATATACATATTTTTTAAATCCTATATTCATGTTTTTTACACCTTATCTTGGAATAAAATATTGCAAGCCTTGTCATTTTTGATCTTGCATAATCCATTTGTTTCATTGTAAAAGTCCAAAGCATTTGCTATCGCAGAGCATCTTACTATGTTAAAGCTCCTCCAGTTATATCCCTTAAGAGGTTAATAAAAAAGCAATTTTTTAAAGTTTTTCCCCTTATCTCCAGTATAACATTTCTCTTACATTATGTCCATTTTCTCTACAACTTTGCATTTTTCTCTTTTTGCCAAGCTTTATGATACAAGATATCACCTTTATGAAAGCATTGAAGAAACTGTGTAAAAACTTGGAATGAAAAATTGACTAGGCACTCAGTCTCCGCTAAGCAATTCGACCGAGTACAGTACCAAATGTTTCAGTGCTTGTGGAAGTACTACAAAGGCTAGCTGCTGAATAAAGGCAATGGAATTTTATCTTTAAAACACTAAGAAATAGAACACTTGCATATATTTTATAGGAACATAGTAACTATGTCTAGTAATGAGGAAAGTATTTGATTTGGCTTTTTTGCATAAATGTCAACATCATGATCTTATTCTATGCATTTTCTCTAAGACAACACAATCAGTAAAATTGTGTTCCATGTACGTATCAGTTGTATTATGTTTATTCTGAAAATTACTCTTCAGAAATTTCTTTTTTTGCATTGCAATAAGGTACAATTTATTTCTGACCAACACATTGCCTACCTTTATGTGTTGTGGAGATTTGCTATGATCACCATTTAGCTGTTATATAGTTATATAAATGCAAAGAATGATAGTGACTGAGAAAAATGTAAATTTACACATAAGTTGAGAAATTACCATTTAGCTCCAATAGCAAAAATAAAATATAAACAGCTCAGTAATTTTTTTGGTTTGCTTTTATTCTCTAAAGATGTTAGTGTCATTCCTTAGATTAAATTATATTTTCCATCTTGTGAAACTATGAGCCATCGAAAATAAAACATGAATTAAACATGAATATTAATTATTATTATAATAAAAATTGGAAAAATAACATAAATAGTATTTGTGGTAAGGATAGTAACCAAATTAGCAAAAGAACATGATAAAATTAAATGATTTTGGAGAGCAGCAGGTTTGTATGTTTTATTTATTTTGTAATTGTTAACCTTGCCATGCTCTTTGTTTATTTTTTAAAAACAAGTAGAGGAAGAACAGCTTGTCCAGGGTTTTTTACATGATTTATGCTGATCTCTGGGGTAAGTTTTCTTTCATCCCCTCAAGTCTACATTATTTCGCAGTCAGATTGTGATTTCAAAGAATTGTCTATTTGGTCAGATCTAACCATGCAAATCAGTGATGCTTGTTGTACCTTCAACTCGCTGAGCGTATATTTACTACATGGGAAAACAAACCCACAGTTCTCAAAGTCCTAAGCGCCCTGAGCTTCTCTGCCAGCTCTGGATTCCATTTCTCTACTAGAAGCTGCACTGTGAGGATTGTGATCACTGTATAGCACAGTATGTGATAAGCTGGTATAGAGGCTTCATTTCTCCAATTTCTGGTTGTTTGCTTTCTTTTTTTCTACGTGTCAATAAATATATATAGTTTTAAGACTTTATTTTTAGAGTAGTTTTAGATTTACAAAAAAACTTAAGATGAAGGTAGAGATTCCCATTTGCTCCTCCCACACACATGCATAGCTTACATCACCAACATCACTCACCAAAACACTACATTTTTACCAAGGAGGACCCTATGTTGACAAGATAGTTTCTTTTTAACTGTCTATGACCATGTACAATACATTCTGCTAAATTAATCTCTCCTATGTAACTGATTTTCTGAGCAGTTTAATTCTGTGAGAATCAGACCTCGCTGGTGGGAAACAGCACAAAACACATAAATATGGTGGTCTTCTGCAACAGTGATCACCTGCCTCCAAAGCACACATTAATGTCACGAGTGGGGAATTAAATTCTGCTAAATATAATCAACATCATAAACACTTTGGTGAATTTTCAGTCATAGAAAACATGAAAGATTGTAGACTTGGATGAATAAACAAGGCTACATGTTTTAAGGCCTGTAGTATTGAATAAATTGTTACAAAATTTAGTGCTCACTTCTTTCCCCTTAAACATAATTCAGAAGGGTTAATTTTGGCAATTTTGGTTCAGCTTTTATGCCCAAATCAAAGGAATCATACAATTATTTTTATGTAAAAACTTTAAGTCCTTCAAGATATCATATAGCTTCTGAGTAGTATGTAAGTGATTGATCTAAATGATATGTAAATGAAAATTTACTTTGCTAATTTTGTAAAGATATATAAAAGTTTGATGAAAACTTGAAATGATGATTCCCAGTACACACTTCCTAATGAGCTCTAAATTCTCTTGGAAATTTTCCTTGGATCTTGAAGTCACCATTGGATACTGTGAATAAGAGGGAAGTATGAGTTTGAACTACGTTGAAATGGGAACTACAAAAGAAGGAAAATTCATGACTCAAAATTAAGGACCTAGGTTGATAAAAGTGAAGGTAGGAATCTTAGGAAGACAATAAAATACAGAAAATCTGGACAATTACATAAGGATTGAAAGAGGCATTAACAAAATACAACCATGGGCCAATGTGTTTGATGAAGATGTAGGCATACATTTTCAGAAATACTGCATTATACCATTGTGGCAATTAATAAACTGATTTATTCACTTATTCAGCAAATATAACCTAAGCACCTACTATGAATACAGGGATTATGGTCATGAACAAAAAATCCATGCTCTGATGGATTTTATAGTCCAGGAAGGGAAACAGAAAAGTAATTACTAATGCTTAAATAACAATTATTGACTGTGCTTTGAATAAAATAAGTTGGATGCTATGCACAGAGAGTAATTAACATAGACAATGGCTCCCAGAGACTCACCTAGTGATATTATTACCTACGTTTGTTGTATTTTTATATTCCTTAGTCATGTTGATCCCTCGGTAATGGGAAATGCCTTAAGAAATACTTTTTATTTTGGAATTTGGAATTTGATGGGAGATTTAAAAATCAGAAAATCACATTTTAGGGATTTTATTCAATGAATTTCTTAAATCAAGAATTTATACTAGATTGTCTTTCCAACCTTCTGGTCAGATTAGCAATGGAAAAGTCATAGGCTCTGGAGCTAGATAGATTTGGATTCCAGATCTGTGTCTAATATTTGTTAGTTCTATGAGTCTAGGAAAAATTTTAAGTTTGTTGAATCTCAGTTTCCTCTTATTTAAAGTGTGCAAATATTATCAGCATCATAGGGTTATTGTGAAAATTAGAGGACAAAGATTTAGTCTCTAGTAAGTGCTTAATCAGTAGTCTTTTTCTCCCATTTTTTATTCCATGACTCTATGTTCATCTTTAGACCCTCCTGATAATTAAGATGACATCATTAGAAGTTAGGAAATCTAACTCCCACTCTGCTACTAACTAGTTGCGCGACCTTGGCTAGTTCATAAAGCCCTTTTGTTTCCCTGTTTCTGATCTGTAAAGTGAAAAATATGAACACAGTAATCTTTGTGGTTATTCTGAATACTATTTCTTTTTTAACGCTATATGTTGAAATATTTGAGTGAAATGAACAAGGATGAGAAGGATAGGAACTTTAAGTAAGTAAAATTTAATGTTTTAAAAATTAAGCTTATGTGCAAAACAGTTTTAGCACTTGGTGTGAGCCAGGCACTTTGTGAAATGTAACAGCAAAGATAAGTAAGACACAGCTCTTATCTACACGAGGGCTCAAGTGTAATGCCTGACAGTTTCTAAGAGTCAAAAACACATTGGGTAGGTGAAGACAGATCTGGGACCTGACATAATTCCTATAGTTGGAGCCACACAAGGCAGGTCCAGCTGACCACCAGCTTAGTGAGTCAATCAAGGTGCAGTGTCTATATGGCCAAGGGCTTCAGGAAGCATTCTGCAAAGATTTTCTGAGAGGATATAGGGGTTTCCTAATAGATGGCTAGAATGTAGCTACAGAGAACGTAAACGGACAATGCAGGCCAGAATCAGCGTATGATTATCCAAACCCCAGTGACTGGAATGAGGTCCTGGAGTAAAACTAGAGTCTCCAATGAGAGTGAAACCGGAACCAAAGCACGAATTGCTCAGAGCAGACAGGAGACCAGAATGCTGGGCAAAACACAACTCAGGACTCCACAGCACAGATTGCCCTGCACTGTAGCTGCCATCTGGGAGTTGAAGAAAGACCTTGCTGAACTGACCTAGACTGGTGAGGAAAGATACTGAGAATATTTAAATACTCCCTTGCCTGTGTTTGAATGGTCTGGGTCAAGCAAATCAGCAGGAACTGTTCTAGGGAACAAAGGGATGAAAAGATGGAGCAGTGAGGGGTACTGTCACTTGTCCCTTTCCTTAGCTTATCATTGAGTAGGAGGGTTCAGATAAGTCTGCATACAAAGAAGAATTTGGCAAAGATCATTGGAAATTTGCAAGAAAAGGGACTTCAAAAGATGGAAGGTACACATATGGCTGAAAGTTTTATAAGCAAGGTTTGAAGAGATGGGGAGAATTTTGATAGGTTTTTGTGATTTTCAACCTTGGCTGACTATTGGAATCAGCTAGATAACCTGGATTGGCTTGTAAATATGGTATGGTTCCTCCCCTTTCTTGGTGATTCTAATATGCATCCAAGGCTGAAGAAACACTGTCATAGGAGACTGTTCTAACTAGTGGGAATGCCATGAGCAAAGACCCAAAGACAAAGAACAGAGCTTATTTGGGGACCAGAGTCATCTAGTTTCAGTGGTGCAGGTGCTGAGGTGTTACACTGGGGGGAAGAAAATAATACATCATTACACAAACAAAGTGGGCCAATGACAAAGCCTTGAGAAATTAGTTAAACTAGGAGAAATGAAGGGACCAAGAGTGTACAAGTTCTGGGAGCCAAGAATGGTGAGAGTTTTTGGAGAAATATGGCTATATAGTGAAAATCCAAACACACAAACAGACAGAAGTCAGGAAAATGTAACACAAATTGAGAATGCATGCAATCTATTTTTCCTGCATTTTGGTCTTATATGATTACTAAGGTCACTAAAAGTGCATGTTACAGTTTTATTGCATGTTGAGCTATAGTTTTTCATGCATGTTTAGTGAAAAAACATCCTACGTCTCAAATTCTTTACTTACAAAGTGGAGATTTAAACAACAAAAATCCTTTTCCACTTAAAACTCCTGAAGTTGTTTTGAGGATAAGTGTGTGAAAGCTTTGTTTATAGCATCAGTTCTCAAAAAAAAAGTAAAAAGTGGTTAAATCTTGAGCAAGAGCCTGTAGGTTAAGTTGTAATCAATAATAATACACAACTTAGTATTCATTTCTTTAACACTCTCAACTTACCTAATCATTACTTACCTAATCATTACATTACTTAGGGAATTGACAATTCCAATTTGTTTTCTATAACCTATTTTTCAAAGACGTTTTGCTCAAGCTTTTTCAAGGAAATTCCTTTTAGGTACTATCTGATCTTAGAAGGTTTCAGTTCATTCAAATCAGAAGATGCTGAAAAGTTAATGAGGGAAAAAACTTCGTGCCTGTTTTTACTTTAAAGACCATGGGGACAGTAAGCCACTTCAAAGCCTGTCTTTTAATCTTCTCATTGTTGAGCTCTTTGTTGTGAGGGGACGAGGGGGTGTGATTTTTATCCCTGTAATCAGTTTCTGTCAAGACAAGCTTTGTAAACATTTGTTAAGGGGGAGTTACAGAAGTATTATGTGTGGTCACTGGTCTCTCACCCTTAGCTGATAAAAGGAGAGATGAGTGTCAAGTCAGCAAACCTCCAGTCTGGGATAGCTTTCCTCTGGAAGTCTAGAAATGAACCCACTTTCCACAGACAAACCTATAATGAAGGAAGATTGAATTTGAAACTGTCAGGTTGTGGAATGTTGGACTTTCTTCTAGAAAATATGGAAGGTAAAATCATTGGGTTTTTTTTTTTCTTTTTTAGAAATATTTGGAAGCTATGATAAAGAAATCTTGAGGTTGGAGGTGGGGGTTCTGAGGGCAGAGAGACATCATTATATCAACTAAAATTGTTATTTTAAAGGTTTATTATTTCAGTTTATTATCTGTTGCCTTCACATATAAATTGTGTGTATAAATATAATCTCAATTTCCTACTTTCTATGTGAAAATGGGCTCGGAAATTTTTAAATTACATAGGTTCTTTATGTCTGTCAGGAAATTCAAAGAAACTTTAAGAGTGGTCAGAAGTCACCAGGTAGAAGCAAACAGGAAAAAAAGTGAGGCTTGAGAGTATTTTTCTTATTTAAGGCAAATAGACTTTCTTCAGATTTATTCATTATTAACCAATGCATTTTAGGATTTGGTGTCTTTATAGTACATATTAGATTCATTATGATTCCTTTTGTAGAGTTTAATGTTTTTGTATGTGGCCTTGATTATAGTGTTTCAAGGTCTATGTAACTCTCCTAGGCTTTTAGTTTTGCAATCCACACGGATAGCCTAATTTAGGCTTATATTTGCTCTGGAAACTTAGTGTCTATGTATAGATTTTTAAGTACATGTTTTTATTTGTACTCCTTTTTAAATGTGCTCTTCAAGTAAAGACCATTTTTACAAATTCATAATTCATAGTACATTTGCTATAAAAATCTGTAAAAAACTAATAACTCCTACCCAGTTTGAGGGTTGTATTAGCTTTCTCAGAGAATGCAATAATGCATTTTTAGAATTTTCAAGGTTTTTTGGGACAGTTATTCAGTGCCTCTGAAATAGAAGAACTTTTAATATAACAAAAGCACTGTTTGATCATGCAGTATATGGTTTAAATTGTAAAATAATAGGCAATACTATAAATTTTTAATACCTATTAATATCTTTTTGAGTTTTCTCTAATAATGTAGGGAGACAGTAGTTCTTCTTAGGTCTTCCATATGCTTCCAAACATTTGATAATCTCTCATGTGTGAAACCATATGGAAAATTAAAACAGTGGGTTGTTATGGTTAGTAGAGGGGTCATTCCTCTTAACATCTGGGCTCCTTAATTGTCTAAAGCTAGAGTTAGAGAGGGTAAATTATGTTGGCTGATATTTCATCAATTGTCTTTTATGCCTCAGAGGGCAAAATTCTGGATAATTAAAGCACTGCCTAGAATTAGAATCCCTCACTTAGAGAAATTTGAAATGGAGTGTCATAATCAATTACATTGTTGGACTTGTTCAATAAATTAAAGATAAATATTAATCAAAGTCACACTATCACTATTCTAGTACTGTAGAGAATTTTGAATCATTTTATGCTATTTCAAAACACTTTTGGGGGTTATATTCAGATTTATCTTTAATTTAACAGTGGCAGGACTCAGAAGTCATTCATTGTTTGAGGGCCGAAGATACACTTCAGCAAACCATGTTTTTAGCAAAAGTTTAAAGATTGTCAATGCCCATTATCGGACAACATGATTTACTTATTATAATATGCTAAACTTCACGGAACAATCATAAAACATATTTACTAAGTGAAATAGAAATTATAGCTTGGGTTGCTTAAAAAGATTCATATACAACAGTGAAGTGCACCATGGACAGAGTATACTTTCCATTTTTAGTTTTCATCCTGACTCCAGATTAACATTCTCATGAGGTGTAAATGTGAACACTTTATAGATGAACAATCATTTCACCTGAAGATAGTCCTGAAAGTATTAAGCCTTATCATCATACACCAAGATTATGTGTCTCTTCTAAAATCACTGCTAAAATAGAGTCTTGAGTTTATGCTACTCAAACTGATTGAGAGAGAAGGAATGATAAACAATCATTTGCTGTTTATTTTCTGAATGGCTCTTTAAAATTGATATGTATTCATAGAGCATTGAAAGTATGAATGGAGTAGCTTCTTTGCTTCCAAATAGACTAATACATTGTAAGTTAAAATCATGTCATAAAGCAGCCGAAATGTTGAGGGTAGACCACATGCATTTTTCCCTAAAAAATACAAATAAAATAGTTGAAATTAACCCCATACACTCAGATACGAAGACAATAGTTGATACATGTTTTGATATAAGATAATGTTAAACAAGGGTAACTCATGGGCTGTATATCTATTGTATGCATAGAGTTTATTAATGGTCATCACAGAGACAATAACAGGTTTTACTATATATAAGCTGCTGACCTTTTCTCTTGCAACTAGAGAACATCCTGGATCATATATGAATCATAATTTTCCTTGCATCACAAAATACATATTGATATTGACAAGCCTGAATGGTGTTCTATGATAAATACTGTCTCTTTTTCTACAGTCAGTTTTATCTGGGACCCACAGGAAGTACCATCCCCCCAGCTTTCTTCATGTAAACCAACTGCCTCTTTTTCTGTTCTCTATCTTCTTTCTCCTTATCTTTCACCTTCCCTTCCCCTCTTTATATGGGCACAAGATAGTCTGTGTTTTATTATTTCATATATTTTTTGAAAAACTATGTATCTCATTCTTCACTTAAAAATTGGCATATAATGTATTTTTAAAAATTAGCATCCCTGAATATAATAAAACAAATCTCACCCTTTTGTGATCTTTTACTTCTGAGGCCCTCATTTGAAATTTTTGGTATGTTTCAGTGATCAGGATTTAAGAAAGGTCTATTTTTACTATTTACTAGTGATGTTTATAGCTTCAGATGTATTTTTACTGCATTAATTGCTCTGAGCAGCAATTGTTACAGCAGTCAAAAAAATTAAAGCTCTGTCTGTTAAATTGTATTAGGTAACTTTTTCAAGAAGATGGATATACTATACAATTCATCCAGAAGATGCCAGAGTTTTAATTAAACAAAATGTAAATCCTATCTGGACATAGAGTAATACTGTAACAGGAGCTTAGTTTCTCATTCCTACTGAGAAACTGTTTACACTGGTAGTCCACCTGCAAGGTGGAAAGAGAGGCAGAATTCTCACATTTATTGAATGTGTCACCTGTTTGTGCTAAATGCAGATAAACTACACATTTATAAGCCTTCTTACTTAGCAAAATTGTAAATAATGTTAGCATTTCTAGATAAAATAAATACTTAGGGAGAAATCTCAATAAATACCAGGGACCATTGTTTCCTTTTCAATATAAAACCTCATGAAATTAGAATGACAATAAAACACTGTTTATTCTGTTGTCTGCTAGGTTTAGTTGCATATTAAAGTAGTATACAAGGTAGTTCTGTAGTTGAAATGTCAGAGAACTTTGATAACCACACATCTTCTTTCAGTGACTGTTTAGCTGCTTGTCTACTGGTGTTTACAGAGCAAAATGATTGGAAAGCCAAGAGAAAACACCAAGTATCTGATTGGTTAAGGTAGTGCACATTCAATCTCCCGAATTTTACACAGCAATTGAAATGGCCTCTTCTATAAATAATGCCATACTTCCTGGTATTTCTATCATTTACAGCTTATAGTAGCAAGAGCAGCCTCAGTACAATATTTCTTAATCCCCCCAAATGTCTCAACCATACATAAATCATCTGAGTCCTGGCAGAATCTTGTATTGACCCTCTAAAATTTTTATTGCTGTTTCATTCATTTTTTAATTGCCTCTTCTTTCTTCTTCTTCTTTTTTTATTTCCTGAATCCGTGAGCTGAAAAGGTTATAATTTTCATTTTCTTGTGAATGATGTCTGTATAGTTTCTTCCCCATTACTCTGTCAGTGTTGTAGGAAAGCAAAGCTTCCCTGTCATGAAAAGCTAACTGAAGCAAATGAATCATTAGACTGATGAAAGGTCTGTTGGGGACAATCAGAGTCTTTCCTCTTAGCTGTCAGTTAACAATGACACCTAATCCTTAGCATTTACTGAGTGTAAAATAAAGGTCATTAACAATTTTATTACCAATACTTTCATCCCTGAAGACTTCCCTGCCCCCATCTTTCTGTTCACTCTTTCTTTTCCCCTTCCTTTTTCCCCCTGTTTTGTTTTTGGTCATTAGACAAATCCTTACTGAGTTCTTATCATGGCAGAAGTTTTGCTTTGCTAGGAACTGAAGATTCAAAGATGACTACATCATTTTTGCAATTAAGGAACTGACAGCCTGGTGGGGGAGACACAGATGCAAGCAAAGAATTGTAATATTCTGTGAATACAGGCAGTGATAGAGGCATGAACAAACAGACACAAAGGAGGCACCAATTAAGCTTGGCTGGAACAGCGAGGATAACTTCACTGAAAGTGAAATTTTCTAGCTAGGTCTTTAATAGAAAATTTGCAAATAAATAAAGAGGGAGGGAGGGAATACATAAATAAAAGCATGTCCAGGCAAAGGCGGCTAGAATAAAAAAATAAAACATTTTTTAAAAAGTGAGAAGAGTAAGATTGCAATTGAAAAGAGAACTGGAAAGATTTTTGAAGCAAGATTGTTAAGGGCTTTGTGTGACTCTAGAACTGGGGACCTTGTTCTCTGATGATGGATTGCTATCAAAGATTTTGAATCAGAAGAATTATCAAATTAAATCTATGACAGTAGCATGCAAAATCCATTAGGACAGGAACTTTGTTTCAAACACTTCTAAATCCCTGAACAGAGTCGGCAGGCATCAGTAAGTACACACTTAACAAATGTCTATTCTAAAGATTGCATGGGGTCAATGTAGCAGTGGAATTGCTAATGGAAGGTATCAGAGATAGGGGTACCGTGAGGAGACAGTGTAGTAATCTAGGTGAGAGATAATGACAACCTGAACTAGGGAAGTGGGCATCAGTTGGTGAGAGGTGTAAACTGGAGAGGTGCAACGACTTTGGAAGTGGTATTGACAGGGCTAAGAGACTGATAAGGTCTGGGGCATCCATGGGGAGATTAAAGAGTCGTACAGTAGGACTAGAGTAACTTCCAAACAAGACAAGAAAGGCAAGAGAAAATGCAGATTTGGGGGTGAAATTGATGATTCTTATTTGGGGATACTTTATGTTTGAACTCAGTATAGTACATTTTTCATCTATATAAGAGATGGAGATGTAAAATTAAGAGCCATCACACCAGGGTTAATAGCCAAGCTTGCCGAAGCAAATGAGATTCCTCAGAAAGAACCTCATACCAGAAGGTCACTATTTATGGGGAAGATAAAGTTATCCAAAGGAGGAGAAACAACCAGAAAAGTAAGGGAGAGGTTCCAAGAAAAGTGCATATAGTTCACTCTCTCCTCTTCTCCTCCTCTATGACTAACGTTCTTCTGGTGGTCTTTGAAGACACAATAGGCTCATCTGTTACTGAAAGTGGGGGTCTGGTAAGCCAATAAAGAGGCAAGGTTGGTGGAAAGGAAAGTTTGCTTTATTTCCAGGGCCAGCAACCTGGGTGGAGGAGGGCAGACTCCTGTCCCAAGGCCCACTCCCCCCCCAACCCCGACAATCAGTGGGCACGAGTTTTCATAGGTTAAGGGAGGGGGCTACATGCAGAAACAGCACAGTCATCTCTGACAATCGTCTTGAAATTGGTCATGCGGTGGTCTGATCAGCATCATCTTGATTGTTTTAAGTGCAGTTAATCTTCAGTTCCAGGGTCTGTTTGTTCCCATTTCTTTGACACCAGTTCTTGGAAATGTGGCAGCTTACATCATGGCTACGATCTGGTTGTCACGTAAACTTCTTCCACCTGGTGGGAGTTTTGGTCTCTATAAGACAGCTAAAAGGATATGGCTCAGAATATTATCTATAGCCCTTGAAGAGGATCTAAAGGTCATTGACTATGCTTAGTGACTAGACTATCATTATTTAGTCTTGTTGGACTGTTTTCCTTTCTTTGCATTTTCTCACTTCTCTGATTAAACTTATTCTTTGCTTAAGTTTTTCCACAGACAAAAGGCAGGCTGAGGACATGGGAGGCAAGGACCATAGGGTCCTGCTCTGTTTCACATCCACATCAGACAACATGATTGATGGCGGAAATTTTGTTCATCTTCCTTTGTCAACTCTAGGCAAAGTTGAATAACTTAGGAATTTAATGACAGTGGACGACTAAACCCTACATTATTCTTTACAGTATTTAACAGGCAGGAGATAAAACAAAGCACTGGTAAAGGAATCAAAATGAAGGATATAATTTACTTATTTACTGATGCCAGCTTCTGTAGCTTGCCATGGAGAAGTTTACACTGGTGAGCTTAGAACCAGGACTGGTGCAGCCTGTGGAAATTTGTCTGTACTATGACCAGTTTCTCATGTTAAAGACATTCATCCCAAAGAAGATCACCTGGGATCCAGCCAGCAAGACACTCATGAAAGACACACATATAAGTGACATGGAATTCGTCCCATGCCCTCTGAGCATCTGGGCTTTCCATCTTTTGTGTTTGTTTCCTGAGAAAAACTCTTTGCAGGGGAGATCTTTTTTTTTTTTTTTTTAGTTTTTGCAACTATTGATATGGGATGTTCTGCATCAATATTTTATGGCAGAATTCATATTTCTAATTCCTAATTCCTTAATACGTATCCAGCCTGACTTCTGTCTGTTCCGTTTTTGAAGTCAGAGTTGATTCTAAAGACAAATGATACAATGTATGAATGAAGAGTATTATATGGGAATTTTGCTTAACAGGCTTATGGAGAACAAATGATCAACAAACCAGCTTTAAAAAGCTAAGTGCTAGATCATTCACATCTTATTTCTTAGTATTTTGATATTGTTTCTGAGCTGCCTGCCTGATAATATGGAAATTTAATGCTAGTTCCCAAAACCTGTCTGAAAGATTTATAGGTCATTTCTCTCTTCCAGTGGTTGTATATAGATCTCACATCATGGTCTATAGTGATCAATTACCTTAATTCCATGGTAGAGAGTACTTTAATGTAAAGATAATGGCCTCTGTGACTAAATTCATATGAATAATTACCTTATTGAAACAAAAACATAGGAACACAAAGAGCTACCGCTCCTAAGTAAGCATGTGCTCCTTGAAATCAGGTATAGCTAAATAAAGAGAAAATTTGGTGGGATAATTAAACCAAATTTCTATGTTTTAATGAAGTGATAGAAATGTAACAGGAATATTTGCTGTAGTTTATTTTATTGACATTAGGTAATCAACATCGTTTGGCAATTGTCAGGTTAATATTACCTTTCTTTTAGATTTCCTACCAGTTCTTAATCACTTTCTTATAATTGTTCTCTTTAAAAGAATTTTCTCCCCCAATCTCAAAGAAACGTCCATCTATTTCTCTTGTGATCATCTCCTACCAAGAAAACAATATTTCTCTTATTTGAACCCTTCTTCCCCAATCCCACGCTGGGAATTCTAGCCTCCTGAAGTCTCCCCACTAGTATTGTTGTAGAATTTCTTTGTAGAAGTGGCTCATGGCTAGAATGTGTTTAGAAGTGGGTGCCAGATTCCTCTTCTTGAAGTTTCATTTGCATAGCAAGCACAGTGTGTTTATTTATTTATTTGTTTGTTTATTTGGGGGTCATGGAGTTAAAGTTCCTCTATCCCAATATATTTTGCCCCTTACTATCTCCTTATTCTACTGATGCTCAGAGGCCTTGGCAGTGTTTCATGCTTGCTCTCTCAATTGTCCTTTCAGATCCCAATGTTGCAACTGTCATTGTCTGCTCCTGCTCTGAGGATCTTTTTTTTTTTTTTGCGGTACGCGGGCCTCTCACTCTTGTGGCCTCTCGCATTGCGGAGCACAGGCTCCGGACACGCAGGCTCAGCGGCCACGGCTCACAGGCAGCCGCTCCGCGGCATGTGGGATCTTCCCACACCGGGGCATGAACCCGTGTCCCCTGCATCGGCAGGCGGACTCTCAACCACTGCGCCACCAGGGAAGCCCTGGGGATCTTTTTTGAATGTCACTTAATTGCAATGTTCTATCTCGATCCTCTATTCAAATATAGAATTTTCTGGATTGCTACCCAAGACATTATCTTCTCTGCATGACCTATCACGCTCCAATGTTAAAGTGAATACTTTATACCCCATGAGTGCTTATGGGGTATAAAGTGGTGGATGCGTTTTTAGAAAGCACTATAAAGTACACTTCTTTGAACTCTCAAAATCTTTCATGGAGTTTGGTTTAAACATCTCTTGTAGATTTCATTGTCTTTATTGAAACCCTTCCACCTTAGACTTTGCTTATGTACCACACTGAGGATGATATGATTAAAAGGCACTGGGCGCTACATCACATGATCCTTTCTCCTCTTCAGCAGTTACCCACTATCATGGGACAGATGTGGAGGTCTCAATCCTTCTTCCCACAGGTTGAGTTCTTTTTTGAAAGGATCCAGAGTGGCACACCAAGTCAGTCCCCACTCCATCATACTCTCAGTGTGAGTGCTAGTGTGAACACTGATCAGATTTCAAGCAAAAGCACCACCCACTTCAAGTCAATATTCATTCAAAAGACAGGTGTGAGGGAAACCGCTCTATACACTTCATGTAAATAGATTTTTTTTTTTTTTTTTTTTTTGCTTATTTAGTTGTGTGTTTATAGAGCTGGAGAAACTGCAGTGCTGAAGCAGGGCAGGATTGGCTAGGATGTCAAGGATTTCCTTATAAGTCTGGCAGGCCCTGTTTTCTAGGGTAAGCTGAGTTGGATGATTGTGATTGGTGTTAGATTTCTGTGACAGTGAGGCATTTCCCATAAGTGCAGGCTGACTTCATTTTGGTTTGTGACCTGGGGCAGGCCACTGGAGAGGCCTCCATTTGGCGTCCCAATACACAAATTAATGTTATCATCAGTATTAACACTGAAGCTAACAGCTTTCCACTTCTCTCTCCTTGTGGCTCTCGTCTTACTGCCTTTCTTGTTCCTTTAGCTTCCTCCCGCCATCCTTATATTTGTTCTTTCTCATTTATCTTCTTCATTCTTTATTTATGACATTTTCTCATCATTTATTCTTCTTTCTATGGCTTTCCAGTTTTCTTCCTTTCTTTTTGCAACTTGAAGAGCAGTCAAGCTGACAGGCAGAGTGAGACAAGTGATGGAGGGAAAGAAATGCTCGGGGCAGCAGGAAGATAAAGTTTTGTGTGTGTGTATGTGTGTCCACTGTGGGTTGAGGCAGGGGTGAAGATGGAGCAGGTATACAACATTTTTCCCATGTAGCAATTTACTGCTCACTTTTTTTTTGTTTTTTGGTTAGGTTTTTGGTTTTTCGTTTGGGGGATTTTTTTGGTGGGAAGGGTTGGTGTTTTGTTTTGCTTTGTTTGTTTTGATTTTAAGAAAGTTCTCCAAATGAAATTGGGTCCAAAAATAGTGAACTGTTACTCTCTCTCTTGAAATGCCTTCTTTTTTTTTTTTTTTTTTTTGCGGTATGCGGGCCTCTCACTGTTGTGGCCTCTCCTGTTGCAGAGCACAGGCTCCGGATGCACAGGCCCAGCAGCCATGGCTCATGGGCCCAGCCGCTCCGCGGCATGTGGGATCTTCCCGGATCGGGGCACGAACCCATGTACCCTGCATCGGCAGGTGGACTCTCAACCACTGCGCCACCAGGGAAGCCCAAAATGCCTTCTTTTTAACTATTATTATTATTGTCGTTGTTGTTCTTATTATTAAGCCAATTATTATACCCTTGTTTGAAGAACTGTCAGTAGACAAAAGTCATCTCCATCTTACACATGAAGAAGGTAGGCTCAAGGAGTTTCAGCAACTTCCCCAGTGGTACATGACTGTTGGACACAGGACTATCTGATAAAACTTCAGCATGATTTGCTTGAACTGACAATAGTATTTTATTCCTAGGCCCTTTGCATAGATCACTGGCAGCTCCATGCCTAAACATGCGTACACATACCCTCTTAGGTATGTATTTGTATCCACATGGTCGCACCATTTTCACTGATTAAAGAACAAGATGACTGCCTCAGGCTGGAGCTGATGAGATACCTTTCTGAGTAGAGTTTGTCTAGGATACATGTAAGATCAAAAAATGCACTTGGTAAATCATTTAAAAAGAAGAATGTCAAGATGTGAATTTGCATAAAGACTGATGCATTTTCAAAAACATCGAACCAGGATAGTTGACCAGCTGGCAGAATTCGGTTCTTGTTGGTTCACTTCTTTTCTTAAGAAAATACAAACATCCAGAAAGATGTAAAAGAGTCATTCCAATCAGTCTTATAGGGATTTAATATGTGTATAAGTTTTTTAATGGCTTAAGGTATAACTGTGTTGAATCCTGCATTAAAAGCAAAGTAATCAGATAACTTTTCTGGAAATTTTTAAAGCATCGGCTTATTAGTAAATGTGTTTAAAGTTAAAAGTACTCTTTACTTCATTTTGGGAAATCCCTATTTTGTGAAGAAAAAAATCTTTGGAGGGAATAAAAATTTCCATACTAGATAGATTGCTTGAAATTTATTTATCAAATGCAAATAAGAAGAGAACAAAACTATATTGCTAACCAAAGTAGAATTTTTCCTCCCTTGCATTTGGGACAAGGTCAGTTAATCAGTAAATGACTTTGGCTGTGTTACAAGCACTGTTCAGTAGCACATTTCAGTTCCTATCTTCACTTCATCTGCACACTTTCAGAGCTCACTATTTCTTTACTTTTTGTTTGACGATTTCCATTATGTAGAGATAGAGTCAACAAGGAAAAAGAAGACGGAGAAATTATTATTTAAAGGTGAAAAGGTAGTAAGATAGTATCCAGTGATAAAAAAATAAGGCTGATATTATGTGGCAAAAATCATTTAAGTTCTGGAAACAAAATATACTTTGAGATGTCATCTGCTCAACTCCCAGGTAAAATTAAATTTAAACAAAACAGTAAATTAAAAATCTAACTTCTTTCCTATACTCTCCAAAATCCCAAAATATCTTTGAACTTCATTATCTCCATCTGTAATATATAATACTATTTAAAGTAATCCATATCCAGCAAGATAATATTTTTAAAATGTGACAAGCCTCACATGATAAAAATATTCACAGAATAATTAAGGTAATAAAGATAAATATTAATGTAGCAATATCTACCAAGTTCTGCAACATTAAAATGGTTAACATAACAAAGAAGTCAGAAGAACAAAAAAAATGTGTGCATTAAAATGCTTATGCTTCCAACCTGTGGTGCAAAGCAAAATTGGAGAAAACACAGAAATAGAGAATAGAGAACTGAATAGAGAACTTACTCTAGTGGTCTATAACAGCTGTTTGACAATGTCCACCTGCTCATCTATATATTTACATATTCTTAATATCAAATGCTTTCTTCCTTTCTATCAGTATTTTTTCTTCTCTTAATTATTCAGGACGGATTGGCTGATCATTTCGACTGAGTTTGAGAAGGAGTAGAGTATGCAGCAAGCACAATTAACATTCATTTACATGCAAAACTAAGTAATGTGAGGAATTTAAAGTTGTATTATCCTGCAGATCATTTTTAATACCAAAACTTTTTTCATACAGAAGAAAGAGTGTTCCTGGCTCTGCAAAGTCATGAGATTCTCCTGGGGCCCAGAAATGCTGAGCCAGGGCTTCCAGGCCTGATGCTTTTGTATTGAACAAAATCAGTCTTCCAAATTCCACTCATGTTTGAACTCTACCCTGTTGATTTTTCCTCTTGAAATAGCAGAAAATGACAGCTTCCTTTAGAAGGAAGAGCAGGTACCCATAAGATACCTTTGCATAGTATCATGGCCATACATATGAAACCGTCTTCACCACCACATTGGGACTAGAAGATGTTCAATTAATTACTCCACTAAAAGTTTCGGTTAAAGCAGGGAACTGTCAAACAAGGCACACACGATGTAGAAATTTTATACCAATTTAAAACATTTAAATGTATATGCATTTGCCAGTTTTGATGTGAGGCCAAGCTCTTTTCTTTGAGTAGGAGTCAAATGATTGGTTTTCTTCTTGTCTTTTTTGCAGAAGTTGCTCCTATAATTTATCACTTGTAATTTTCATATTCAGTTTCTTTACAAATACACTTGCAAAGTAATGTGAGCTCAGAACATTTCCAGATTCCTATGATTTGTTTTTAAAGTCACGTAGGTATACTGAGGTATGAGTTTTTTAAAACCAATAATTACTTTGGTCTTGCTCACATCTAATTTAATAGTAACGTTATTTTATGTCCATCCTGTACAACAAATCCTTAAACTAGTTTTTATAGAACACTCCTCTTTGTTTTTTGCCTCCATATTTGAACACTTCATATTTTATACACTACAAAATAATATTTATGAAACTGAGTTCCTCAGACCATTTGTCTATAGGTATTGGAGTGGAGTAAATGTTTTCAGATCAAATAAGTTTAAGAAATGCTAGTGTATAGTAAGTTATGCAAGTTTCTTGACTGAATAACTTTTTCATGGCATTTGCAAGAAGTCTGACTTAACATACTACGTTTGGCAACAAACACAATTTACCCAGCTGGTGGGAGCAGAAGTAAGTAGGCATACAAAAAAGGAACTAGCCACAAAACTTAGGGTCCTGTGAGTAACAAACAAACCTATTTTATAGAGGGAAATGGAGAACTCTGGTTACCGAAGGCACTGAGGAGATAAAAGCTAGTGAAGAAACTCCCTTATATATTAGTTTTAACTATGTCAAGCCTGCAAAAATTCTATGTCCTATAGGTATATGTGTTGAAGTATATATAATTGTCCTCATCCATAAACTGCAGAGTAAATACTCCAGAATCACTCTTTCCTGGATGGCATACAACCTTCCTCAAGGTCCCATCTGTCTCTTTTACCTCTCTCTATTTTTCTGTTTCTTTTCTTTCTCTTTCATTCGTTTTTTCACCACATTTGGCAAAGCTTTGTCTATAACTACATTTTTAATTTTTATGATTAAGCCTTCTGGCCCTAGAGATGTTGTTTATCTTCTTGGGAGTACTCAGGGTAAAGATGTTGCTAATCTTCTAGAGAAAATACAGTAAATTTTGCTCCCAAGAGGAGCAAGAGTAGTTCCTACATGATTCTCAGCTTTCTACACAGCAGCATGTTTTGCTGATACAGAAATATGATAAATGAATTACTTAAACATGCACCTTCCTACCAAGTCATCTAAGGATAGCTTTGGTGGTGACATTTAAGCAAGTGTATGTTATGATCTGACTGTTAGATAAGACTATTTTGTGTCAGCAGATCTGAACTCTTTATATATGTACCGTACAAAATATAAATTTATAAAACTGAGTTCCTCAGATCATTTGTCCATGTTTAAAGGGGAGCAAATGTTTTTAGATCAATTAAGTTTAGAAAATGCTAGCGTATACCAAGGTATTCAAGTTGCTTGAGTGAATTACTTTTCAGAGATTTTAATATGCTGATATACATTGAGCATCCCTTATGGTCAGTATGGTGTTATACATTTCCCAAATTTACTTCATATTCAACTCTTTTTTTTTTTCCTGGATTACCTATTACATTTTTAGGAATAAGAAAAATTTAAAGCATCCAAGCAACTGGCTAAGGAGAGAGGAGTTATGAGTGGAAGTGCCTGAACTGGTAACAAGTTATACTTTTGCGAGAGAGAAGGAAGAAGGAAAAGTCAAGAATGGGGCAAAAGTTGTAAGGGAAGACTTTATGGTATTCAGAATGGTTGAGTTGGAGAAACCAAAGGAAAATTGGGTCTGAACAAAATTAAGTTGCTGCTACCTTCTTTGAAATGTGTTCTTATTTATTATTACCATGACTATGAACAAAACCAAGATTATGTGGACCTCTCCATTAAACTTGCCACTTAATTTAAAACAAGGTAGGCATGAAGAATAGTCTAATTCTCAATCATGGACAAAAAGGAGCCCAGTGAATATCAGTACTTTGCCCAGGAACAAGTGACTCTTGGATGTCAAAGAAGTATTCAATGTTTCTACTCCTTGGTTATCTCATCTGTATAATAGACACTATAAAATCTCCACTGTAGGATTATTCTGAGAATTGAATAAAGTAAAATGTGTGAAAATGCCAAGCATAGTGCTTGGCAGGCATATAGTAGGCATACGGTAAATATTACTTTTCTCTTTTGTTTACACTTACCGTGTGCCCTCGCAGTTCCAACAGCGGCCTGCATTCTTAAAGGCAAAGTTAACCTTTTAATATTTACACTATCTTAATTCGCTAAGTGCAGTCACCTTGTTTTCTTCTGGTAAAAGAAATCTTTTCAGGTCCAGTTACTTCTTCTAGGGCAGTCATACTTTCTAATTGGTTTTTGGTACTAGAAATATATCATAAAAAAGTAAGAAAAATTAATGATTTACCAATCTGAGTTGCACATCAATCAAAGGCAGTTATTTATGTTGAGGAGATATGTCTTCATTTTAACTTTATTCCTTCATATTGACAAAGGAGTAGTAAGAAAGTTATAGTGATTTGTTTCTTGTCAGGATCCATTATGGGAAACCAAGGAGCAAAAAAAATAACTGACAAGAACCTTGAAACTGTAAGAACTCTCCTTCCTTACATTTCAACTACCCGTCTCATAGTAGACTAGACGTAGTAGACGTGGTAGACCATTTAATGGGTGAACAGATTTTAACTTGGTGTTTTAGAATCCTAACCATAATATAATATGTTATAGGATCAATCATGTTTGCTAAGTGATAGTTTGACTTCTTGAAAGGTGCATTTTATTTACTCAGCAAGGAAGTTGAAAAGATACATGGGAAAGTAATTAAGCCAAATAACTTACCAGTTGCTTTAACAACTTTGTTATACTACTGCTTCTTCAAGAAGTCCAGCTTGCAGCCAAGGAGTTATTTGTTTGCCAAACAGAAAGTAAATATTCATTGTAGCCTTACGGACCAGAAGAGATGGTTCATTCTGTTGGCCACATATTTACCAAACTATAAATGGCATTTGGGTTATACTGACTGAATCCTACTCTTCAGGGTGTATTTAATATATAACACTTCCATCGTGGTAGAGACTCCTGATTTAAAGTCTCTATCAACTCAGGCAGCACACATAGATAACAACTGAAGCCTACTGGTCTAATTTAGAGATTATGATATTTTCTTTCCCAGGAAGTTTTGTTTCCAAATGGTCACATTGAGTGGATCTAGTGCCTTTACACTTGTACCTTCCAATGTAGGTTGATACAACATCATAGTTCCCTGACTCAAATAACCTTCCAGCTTTTAACTGGCCACTCATTTTAAAGGTTGACTGAGAGAAGAAAATAAAACCTCCATGGTCTGGTAATCATGGGTGGCCCTTATTTGTAACATGTTCCCCTTGGGCTGAGTCACAAATCCGCTTTAAAAAGCTGATCAGTACTCTCTGGAACAGAATGTCAATCAGATGTGACCAGAGTTTTATAATTTGATGAAAACTTAATATTTTCAAGTTGAAATTGACCTGGGCTTTGGTGAAAGGTTTAATTGTTCTGTGCCATGTCTCAGTTTGTTGATTTTTTCTCTAGTAAGTAGATTATTTTCATGCATGCTTTAAGAATAATCAACTGAGGATATAACAGAGGGTTTATGGGGAAATAGTTCTGATTTATTGAAAAGATCAAAAACACTGTGTTTAACTTTTTCTTAAATGAGAAATTTGTATACTTCTACACTCCATGTGATAGAGGGGAAAAAGGTCAAAGAATTTTTCTAATTAACTGAACATTTTGATCTTTGGTCAAAAGCATCTAAAATCTAAAAATCTTCTGATATATGCTGGACCTATGGCAATGCTAAGAGCACTGGTATATACTACATTTGATTTTACTGCAGCTAGTCTATTGTAACTTAAAAGTGAGCTTTTAGTTTTTGTTCTTATTAAAAATCTTGTAATTTGTTCACCTTAGGACTCATTGTATAGCCATAATATTTTGGTGTATTCTTTTCAGAATATAGTTCAATAAGTATAAAAATTTTATTAAGTTAACTCTATAAAGAGATATATTTGAAAACTTCCACTGTTAGTAATGTGAAGCTACTGCAATGTACAACTTCAAGATTTAAAACTGCTTACAGTTTGAAGCATTCTTTAAAAACCAAACCCAAACCAAACCAAAACAAACAAACAAACAAAAAACCCAGGGTGTTTAAAACATCAAAACTACCCTAGGACCTTTTTAAAAATACAAATTTCTGTCTCATCCTCAAAGATTCTGATCCACTTGATCTGGATTAGACCCAGTTATCCCAGTTGTTTAAAACCCTCCCAGATGATTTTTATATGTACTCTAGTCATCAGTACAGTATAATGACTGCATAAAAAGCAATGTTTTCTAAGGCATATGCCATAAAACACAAATCCCTTGATATGACTTGCAAAGAAAAATTTCTATAGGCAAGTATGTAAGGGATCCCCTGCATATTATCCTTTCTTGGAGTTTTCGTAGAACATTTTTAAATGTTGAGACTGAGAAGTTCTGCAGAAATTAAATCTATTTAATTTAGTGTAACCTGTAGCTTCTCAGATGGATTTGATCCTGGATAACTTATTTTTTCTGTCAGTGGTGTTTTTATTTTATTTTTTAATTAAAGTATAGTTGATTTACAATGTTGTATTAGTTTCAGGTATACAGCAAAGTGATTCAGTTATAAATATATATATATTTTTTTAAGATTCTTTTCCTTTATAGGTTATTACAAAATATTGAGTATAGAGCTAGATGGTTAAACCTATTTTCTCCAGAATGTCCTTTGAGAAATGCTACTAAATAAAATTTGACAAGATCCAAATTGTTATTTACATCAGTACTGCTTTTTAATGCAATATGATTATGATGTCTTGAGAATGTGCAATATTCAAAGCTATTGAGAATTATTTTACCTTTGTTTAGACCTATGAATGGAATATTTCTATTGCCTAAATGGCATCTAAAAATTAAATACTAAAGAGTCACTCTATTTTTATATGATTTATTTTCTGATTGCATGAAACGATCAAAAAGAAAGCAAATAAATAAGTAAGTACATATAAGTGGTTTGTTTCAGTGGCTTCGGTGGCCATTCCTTGAACGGAATAATGGTTCTGTGAAGCTAAACTACTAAAAAAGTGCTCTTGTCACCATATTATTAAGTATCTGCTGAACTGAAGTTTGGAAGGAAAACACATATTGTTGGTGAGTGCTCCTTGTCACATCACAAGACTTTAAAAGTAGACTGGTAAAGAACAAATTACAAATGCTTAACTCTTGCCTTTAATTGGAGGATCAGATCTAAAATTATGGTCAGGGCTCAGGTGACAGAGAATTTGTCAAAATTAGTTACTTGAGTATTTTAATTTAGTGTAACATGCTCAGAAGAAGTTTGAATTATATTTAATGTGTACTTGTCTTCCATTAGGAAAAAGTATTAAAGAAGTTTTGGGTTTGGAGGTGGAGATAGATACAGTCACAATTCTAAGAAAGGAAGCATTTCCATAGCATTGAAAGATGTTATCAAACAAGGAGAACAATGAATCATTAGTTTTACTCTCCAGAAAAGGGGAGAAAAGAGGGTGATTTGTTAATCAGCATCTCTTCAGGTCACATGGGCCAGTCACTAAGCTAAGCACATTGTGTACATTATCTCATTTAAGTAGAAGAAATTTTTTTTAATCCTCTTATATCTTCAGAAAACATAATCTGTTGTTTAGAGTTTTAAAAACAAGTTGTGGTAATGGACTTATGTACTGTATCCATATTCACACTGTACACTTCCTTTTTCCATTCTTCCTTCATCTGCCCCGTCATCTGTTGTTCCAATTTTTTCTTCCCTTTTAGAAAATGACTCTGTGCTTTTTACCCAGTGAATTTAATTGAAAATGTTAAGCAAGTAGATGAATAGCCCTGCTTTTATGTGTTTTGTATGAGGAGAGGCTTCCCTTGTGTTTGGTTTCCATTGAACATCAGTCTTACCTGGAACATAAAGCTCATTGTTGTACCTTATTCTTAAATACATATAAAGAACATTCTACTTTATAATGATAGCAGGACTGTCAAAAGCAGTTAATTTCCCCCTCACATTTAGTGAAGCAAAGAAAAATAAAACTTCATATGCCTGGTATCAAGTATGTAGATTATCTGAAATTGTGTCCATGGGTTACTTTTCACATTTAATTCACCTTGGTTGGTTTCATGATGCTGTCACCTCAGTGCCAATTAGTACACTGGACATCTGCCAAGAAGGAGCTGAAATAAGGCCATCGGCTCATTTCATCTTGGCACAAGGTCACTGCTAAGCTGTATTTAACCTGGTGCTAGAGGCCAGACACATTGTGTAGTCCAGGAGCTGTATTATATGCAGGAGCTTTAAAATAAAGAGACTATGCAGGCACTGTTTTTCTTCTTCAGTCTTCTCACAAAAGAAAGGTAGTGAAAAGCCATCACAAATATTTCAGAATTATGGTAACCACTACCAGCATACAAAGTGTACATTATAGATTTTTCCAGCATACTAAAACCCATCATTTATGTGAGGAAGTTGCTTGTATCACTCTCTGCTGTTTCTCAGAGTCAAATAAATGGTGACGACCATATCATTGGGAAGACAGGGAGTATCCTCACTTGGCAGAAAAGGGGGTTTAGAAAGAAGGTACTAGTTGGGGTTGATAATATTCAAACTAACAGGGCCAGGATCAGTAATAGTGATATTGGAACCTAACGCAAAAGGAAGAATCAAGAATAGTGACCTTGCCTTTATTTTGATATTTTGTTCATGATGGACTTTTTATGTTAATTTGTTTTGGTTAAATATGTTATTAAAATATCATTTATCTTGATTACTAAGTATTTTGGTGATCCTTAAATTTTGTACCATTCTAATCTTTGCTCTACAAGCTAAAATAAGCTGAAAACTCAAAAGGTTTATGGAAAATCATAGGGAAAAAATCACCATACTGACCCCATATTTCATATAGTAAATAATAGATATCAAAGTTTCATCATTAACAGCGTTTGAGATTTTTTAGTGCATAATATTGAACAGTAAAGTTTCCAGCATTGTTGAAAGTCAATAACAGGTTGATTCACAGCCAAAATTTCATGAGGAACGGGATAAAGGAGATGTGGCTGAGCTACATGAAATTTGTGATCTCCTGTATTTAAACAGGGGTCTTAGTCAAGGCAGGTTCCCCTCACCCCAGTCCACACTATTCCTTATGAATCAGAGAGATATTTTTATTATTTATATTTTAAATGAAGGAGAAGGTTAACATCCTGGCAAGAGGGCACGTATTGGTGAAAAGGGAGACTGAATATGCAAGGAACTGATGGATTTTTTAAAATTTTCATTGTAGATGCAAAATGAAAAGAAAGTTAACTATGATTTGCAAGAAATCTTGCTTGCTCAGACATCTTACTGTGGAATAATGGCTCAGGCTTGACCAAACTCTGAGCCCCTGTATTGAATTTTCAAATTACCACCTTGCTTCTTTGTAGTTGTTAATATATTCTTAGTGTTAATATGTTCCCAGGTTCTAAGAAAAAGAGAAAGCCCCCCTGTGGCCAACTTATCATTTGGTATTCCTATAGCTGACAACTTAAAAATGGATAACAAAACAAATCTGGTTTATTTTATTTACAATTATACATGTATTTAAATGTTCAATATATTTTTCTCACCTGAATCCCTTTATGAAACCTAAGTAGATCCATCACGACAAATTAAATTCAAAAAAGTATTATCTGATATTTATCAAGGATCTTGCACTTCAAACTCTTTGAAATTGACTTCATGAATGATTTCAACATTATATATTTTCTCTTTTTTATTAGCTTATGTGCAAATGAATTTCTGTCTGATACCTCGTTCCCAGCAAAAGTGTTGTGTGTGAGCAAGTATATATATGAGTGTATGTAGACATTTGTATATGTTTAAGCACTGCATTTGCCCACGATGCCCCTGCTTTTATTGGGAATAGAAAGTGGAGATTCATATACTTCTTAATTTCCTCTACTAGATGGCACACTACTTATGAACAAGAATTGCGACTTAATCATCTTTGTATCAATGGTTCTTCATTAGTTTGGTACCTGCCATGTCCTGTTGCTGAGGATGAACTCATCCAGAAAGTGATGCCTTGCTGCTACTTTCTCTGTCTCAGGAATCTTCTAATAATGAAGCAGTTATTTGCAAACAGTGAGCCTGGAAAAAGATGGCAATATACAGGAAGAGCTAAGGAAGGCTCAGGGGACATGGAACCAAAGAGAAGGCTCTTGTGGGGGCTGCAGAGCTTCTCAGAGCTTAGTTGTAGGCTGGAAGAAGTCCAGAGCATGGGAAAGCCAACTCAGTCCAAGGCACCTTCACTGCAAAAGGGACATCTGAGCCAGGTCTTCAAACCCGCTGAGCTCCACATGCACTTACATTCCCTCCCCGACTACAATGCCACCTGGACTTTGAGACTGTTTATCAAAACACTTTTCAAGTTCCCCCGCTTTCAGAACATTCTTCCTGATTACATAAATCAGTATTTATTTCTTACTTTCTTAACAAATGATACCTCTTATTCTCTGTATCATAAATGATTGCATCTGACTGTGTTCAGTTCATGCTTTCTTTATAATTTTCTTCCGTGTCATGCTTTGTCTCCTTAATAAGATTATAATGTCCTGGTGGAGAAAGCATATCATAAATGCGTTCTGTACTCCTCACGGTGTCTTGGCAATCCTGAAAGTATATAAAATTTAAATAGGTGTGGCATTAAATTAATTGTAAGTTTATCGTTTTTTCTTTGCACTGAAGTTGCTACATATCTAGGCTTTAGAAATGAGGAGAATGTTGTGATTTAAAAGATGCAAAATGCATCACTTACTTAAACTTAACTGTTTTAATCAGAGTCCCAATTGAAAAAGGTGACAAACTCAAATTAGCATAATTTGAAGAAAGTTTCTATACAAAGATATTACTTAAAAAGTGTGGATAGGCTGTGTGGGATTATAAACAATAGTGAAATAACCTGGGTCTGATAATAGTGAAGGAGCTTTTCCAGTCTGCGGTGTAAGGGGCAATGGCAGAGAGGTCTTAGTGGAACTCTGAAAAAGAGTGCCATGTAGTAAAGTCTTCTAGGGTCCAGTAGTGATTTTTGGTCAGAATACAGAGCTGACTCAAGGCAACCCGAGCTAGGGAGCCAGGGAAATAAATACCCTGATCTCACACTTCTTCCTCCCTCCTATCCCTGCCATGGCTGCCTATTGGCCCAACCCAGTGGAAAGCTATAAGGATGGGAATCCAGTACTATCATCCATGCAAGTTAGTCTCCCTGGGAGGAAGCTGGGTGGAAAAGTGCAGCGTGTATTTGAAGGGGCACGTGGAAGATATCTGGCACATTCTCTCTTAATGGAGCCTGGCCTGATACTTGGAAATTTATACCACTAAGGGTAGTACTTTCTTTTAAAAAATTAATAGTGAACACAGATTTTTGAATTCAGTAAGTCAAATGCCTATATGATGCCACTCCACTTTAATTACCAAGTAATGTTACATGTGCTATCCCAGAGATACATACAAAATGCTATGGAAGTCAGGGAGGGAGGGACCAATTTTACTTGGAAAATCAGCAGGGTTTCTCCCTGGGGTAAGATCTCTAAAGGTTCTAATGAAGAAAGGAAGAAGGAAATGCTGTACAGAGAGCACAAGGTGATTCCTGAAAGAGCAAACAGCATAGAGCAAGCATATTCTGAAGAAACCAATAATAATGGGAAAAGAAAATTGGCCTTTGGGGTCAAACTGAAACCTGTTCAAACCCCAGCTCTTCCACTTATTAGCTATGTGATATTGGGAAATGAACAAAACCTCTCTGATGCTCAGTTTTATCATCTGTAAAACAGGCACAGTAATTCTTACCTCACAGGTTACTTTTATTGATTAAATGAGACAATGTATAAAAAACCAATAATTATGTCCAGTTGTTAGGAGTACTCTCTTTAGACACATACTATTATTTCCAAATTCTTATTCTAGATTACAAAATAATAACCTGTTATTAGGCTGAGAAACTATAGATTAAAAGGCAAACAATCAGATAAACAACAAGAATTTACTGTATAGCACAGAGAACTATATTCAATATCTTATAATAAACTATAATGGAAAAGAATCAGAAGCTGTACACCTGAAACTAACACAATATTGTACATCAAGCAGCTCAATTTTTTTTTTTTTTTTTGTGGTACGCGGGCCTCTCACTGTTGTGGCCTCTCCCGTTGCGGAGCACAGGCTCCGGACGCGCAGGCTCAGCGGCCGTGGCTCACGGGCCTAGCTGCTCCGCAGCATGTGGGATCTTTCCAGACTGGGGCACGAACCCGTGTCCCCTGCATCGGCAGGCAGACTCTCAGCTACTGCGCCACCAGGGAAGCCCCAGTTCAATATTTTTAAAAGGGCAAACAAACAAATCATCAACAAATTAAGTTTCTAACTTGGATTCATATGGTAACTTTTGTCTTGGGTGGTGGATCACTTGTAATAGTCGGTAAGCAATCCCACTATTTCCCATTTATGGTTGTTTTGTGCTGGCATCTAGTTTTGGTACTGAATGATTTCCCTGTTTTTGCTCACTTCTTTCTTTTTAATATGTTGTAAACCGTCACGAGGTCTTCCTCATGGGTTTCAATATGCTTGAGGTCAAACTTGTATGCATATTAAAGAGCAATAAATAATAATGTTCGGTGAATGGAGTTATATAATCCTTTAATCCTCTATTAAGTTATTCAAGAAAGATCTTTCAACAGCTATCACAGCTAGTTCAGGCTTGCTTTCTTCACATCTTCTGAAAAGGGTCAGGTTTTTCCATTATCTAAAATATTGAGTTTGCTAACTTTGAGATGTTTTTGGACTCTACTGAAGAGAAACTCAGTGACCTTGATTTAATCTTGCTTTCTACTATAAAACATTCTTCTTCAGTAAATAACTGACTTTATATCCCTTTTCTTTTTCTCTCTTGATGTATATATATAAACATATGTGTGTCAATCCATTCATTTTATGCCCTTGCCCCCATGTCCCACCCGCCACATAAAAGATCAGGAAAGATAGCATACATATATCTACTACCTCTTTGGTGACTTTCTTACATTATATTTGAAAAAGTATTCTATTGTTTCTCATTGGGTTTTTTTGTTTTTTCTTTTTTAGGAATCTTGCCTCTAGCTTAACAATATGTCCGTTGATCTGCCAATCTGTATTCAGAGTTTAGTCAGATTTAGATTGGTAGTTATATATGAATTAGACTACATGCCCCCAAACAGCAAGTGGTTTACTGACTTCTAATGCTACTGCAGACACCCGTGGGTATTCATTAAATGTTAATTAATAACGGTATGTTGAGTTGAATTGACTTGTGGATTCTGGCTGACTGCTCTTCAATTTAAAATTATGAGATGCACAGCATCAATCTATCAGCAGGCAGGATCAAATTTTTATTTATTGCATGTGTCTAGAAAATTGTAGAGCTTTAGGAATTCAAAGAAGTAGATATTTGTACTAGATATGAAAGATAATACATAACGGAAAAACAGAAACAATGTGAAAGGTCTGAGAGCATTTTCTAGGGGCTTTTCCTTGCCTCTGTTACTCTTTAAGTTCTCATTTGGAGTTATCCAAATTCATATAAAAGCTGGGTGGCTTTTTAAATTATAACATTTTTGTGGATAAGTGGATAATTATGAGAACTTGAAACATTGTTGTTGTCCTGAGTGGACATTATACTTCTCTTTGCTAAGGACGATAACTATTTTATAAGGCTTTGGAAGTAGTTGCAGATTATTTTGAGAAGTAGGAAGGAATTCTTGAAATATTCTGAGTTTTTTTTAGCTTTATTATGGTTCTCTTAATATGGTTCTCATTTGTTATAAGTGATTTTTAGACATGACTCCATATTTATGTTTTCTGCCTGCAAATGGTTATGGAGAGTCATAGTTTTAAGGCAGAATTTCAGATTTTCATCCACTTGCTTACTTAATATTACCTAAAATTATAAAATTAACTTTTTAAAAAGCCCAAGAAAAATCTTTCTGTAATAATTCTGATATACTTAGCCAGATTGAATCCAATTTGGAGTAAAAAGAAAGAAGTTTGGTCTTTTAGTAAGATGGATTTGATATATTTCTGAGCATTAAAATTAATTTGTGTCCATCAAGGATTTTTAAAAAAATTGTTTAAGAGGGGTGCCTTTTGTCAGGCAAACATTCCTCAATACTACTTGTATTTAAATTAATATTCCATTAATTAAAGATGTAGAACCCTAGAGTTTTCTGAGCCTTCAATCATAGTTCCAGTTTTTCTTATTTTACATATAAATCTAGTAAATTGTATGTTATGATTTAAATATAACTTTTATTTGTTTTTGGTTAAAGCTCAATAAACATGAATTTGACAAACCAGATTTCTCTAAATATTTAAACACTGTCTATCCACTAATTGAAATCACTGAATCATTTTAAACCATACAATATATTTAATTCTCATAAGTACTTCTGACACCTTCCAAGGCAGACATAGAGATCTACCAATATCTTTCCAAGTAGGTAATGAATACTTGCCAATCTATTATGTTCAAGCATTTAGATTCCATAAATATTTTTCTTTCAAAAATTCAAATATTCACTTGTATTAGTTGAATTCTGCCAACACATATGCTACTTGGTTTTAAACCATCTCTTCATCAACTGATTTATTTGAAGTGATCCTACACCTTCCTTTAATAATAAAATTTCCTATCTGACTTATTAATCCTGAGTGTATGGTCATTATATCGATGGTATTGAAAACTGATGGTTTAACCTATCATAAGTAGTGAAAATTTTTAATTCCAGAGACTTTGAAAGGAAATTCAGCTTTTTGAAATGTGTGAGACTGAATTAAGAAGTCTTGCCTACAAGGAGTCGTGTTTTAAGGAATACATCAAATGATCTATAACCAACCTCAGTGAAGTTATGTATGTGTATTCATATGTGTTTATTTTTAAAGAAATCATCCTAAAATGTGTTCATATCACCAATATGAAAACTAAAAAGAGAAAATCTGTGTTTTGTAGCCCTTCTAGCAGTGTTAACCATTCTAAATTTGGATTAAGAAGTAGATATGGAATAGTATTCTTTATAGGAACTTCTATGTCTGTAGTCAATTTGGGAGCAACATGTGCCATTCTGAGCCTACTCCTTCTGTAGGGTCTTGGAATTATATGTAATGAGAATGGGACAATTACGTGACACTCCTAACCCCAGACATAGGGTCAGGAATTAACTGATAGAACATAGAGACTCTTTTCAACATTCAATGTGGAAACAGGTTACACTTAAGGAAATCATAGAGTTAACATGTAATATATTTCTATCAAGCAAGTTATGAAAATATTCCCAAGTATCCTTATCAGTGGAAGTGATAATAGTTCTGAAATACCAATGATCTTGTCAGTTTAGGTTTTTGACACATTATATAAATGTGTGCTCTGTGAAGTAGTGTGCCTTTACCTGAAAGGCTATGTTCAAATTCCAGATCCTTAAGACAAATTTTACACCTTACCCTCCCAAATATATATACATGAAAGCTCATGAAACTCAGAAAATTCATAAACTATGGGAGACAAAGCATAGTGTACAGTTGAGCTGTTCTGATTGCAAAGTTAATTTTAGCTGCTTAAGAGAACAGAATTTAAACCTAAATCAAAGAGTTATTCTTAATTTTATACTATCACAATGATTACTAGTTGCCATTTGCTGAGAGGAATAATTTAATTTTGAGCTATGTATCATAGCATTATATTTTAAAATATCAATTCTTTTTATATACCAAAACACATTTTATGTAACTGCTGCTATGTAAAATTGGCTAATTAGCATCTGTGGCAGTTAAAACTAATAACGTATAAAGAAAATTGTCCAAATTAAGTTGCCAGAAATTTCCTATTGAGCAAATAACTAAAAATTGTGTTCAAATAAAAATAGTAAAATTTAACTTTTAAAAATGATTTATCAATTTAACCTTAGTCCCGCCTTATGTTGCCCCCAGGCAGAGCTGTGAAGAAACAGCTGCTCTATGTGAATTCTTTTTCTTTCAATGATTCTCTTCTAGATGTTCTATATATTTTGAAAGTAATAAAATTTGAGGGGAAATCAATTATATTAATTGTCAGACCTTATTAAAGATTCTAAGGAGAGTGAGAAATTTTGAGCACAGCTTTAAAGAAATATGGATGAGTCTTTAAACCTCTTCTCTTATACATCATCAATTTTTCCGTCTCCAGTGAATAATTCCCATAAGAATATAACACTTTGTAATGTTTCTCATCTTAAATCCCTTTGTCCTCACAACTCCCCTACCCACCCATCACTGCCCCTATTTCTCTGCTCCTCAATACATTAAAGTGCCTAGAAGACTTGTTTATACTGGCTGTGTCTGTTTTCTCTCTTCCATAATCTTTTTATTTTTATTTTATATTGGAGTATAGTTGATTAACAATGTTTTATTAGTTTCAGGTGTACAGCAGAGTGATTCAGTTATACATATACATGTGTCTATTCTTTTTCAGATTCTTTTCCCATTTAGGTTATTACAGAATATTGAGCAGAGTTCCCTGTGCTGCTGTACAGTAGGTCCTTGTTGGTTATCTATTTTATTTTTATTTATTTATTTATTTTTGGCTGCCCTGCGAGGCTTGTGGGATCTTACTTCCCTGACCAGGAATTGAACCCGAGCCCTTGGCAGTGAAAGCATGGAGTCCTAACCACTGGAGAACCAGGGAATTCCCTGGTTATTTATTTTAAATATAGCAGTTTGTACATGTCAATCTCTCCCATAATCTTATGAATACATTCCAATGATGATTTTATTTGTGCTGGCCTGGTTGATCTTTCAAGGTTACCAGTAATATCCATATTGTCTAATCCCTGACCTGTGCTTCCCCTAATTTAGTGGTCTGTACTTAGTCCTCATTTTCTTTAACTCCCTCAACAGCATTTGACTCACCTGATCACTTTCTTTACTCAGCCTCTCTTGTTTCTCTTCCTACCTTCTCAGTCTTCTTTGCTGATTCCTCTTCCTTCTCTCAGTCTCTAAATGTTGGTGCTCACTTGAACTCCTTTTGCTCTGTTCTAGCTACGGTATTCCCTGGGGACCTCATCCAGTTCTATCTTTTTATACTATCACACTGATGACTTCCAAATCTATATCTAGCTCAAGGATGAGTCCAGACCTTTGTTCTGTTCCCTGCTGTATCCTCAGAACTTGGTAGAGTGACTGGAACAATACAGGTGCTCAATCAATATTTATTGAATAAATGAATGAATGTTCTGCTTTGCCTCCCAGGGGTATTGTAGAAACCAAATAAATCAAGAGATATGAAAGTAATTCACCCTGCAATTGTCAACTGATATTATTATTCATCTTGAACTTTTGCACTATTCAAAAATGATTTATCATTTTGAATGAGAGGATTTAATCTAGATCTTCTAGATTAAATTAAATTAAATTAAAAGATCTTCTAGATCTTCTAGATTATATCCTCTAGATCTAATCTAGATCTTCAAAAATGGCATGTCTCCTCAAATTCAATGTTCTGCTTCATTTGTCAAACTCTGAGCACCAAGGAAAGAGGTATAATGAATCTGTATTCAAGTGTAAAAATAAATGCTCTAATGTTTACTCTGATAAAAGTATGGTGTCTTTAATCCGTGAGGCCCACAAATTTGCTAGTCAGTAATCCCAACTTGAATGACATGTCCTTGCAAAACTAGTTGCAGAGTGTTAATCATTTACAATGTAAATAAGCAATTAGATAAGTTATCTGATTCATAGCTTTAAAGCTTAATACTTTCTGGTTGAATGGCTGTCAAAGAAAGCATAAGACATGGATACAAGCTAATAGGAAGAGTATGGTTGAAATACACCAATTCTAAAATTATAGCCTCAGCCTGTTATAGCAAATTCTTCTACAAGAGTATTGATTCTCAAACTTTATGGTGCATCAGAATCTTCTGGCAGGCATCTTAAAGCACAGATTACTGGGTCCCACCATCACAGTTTCTGATTCAGTTAGACTTGGGCCCAAGCATTCGCATTTCTAACAAGTTCTCAGTTGCTTCCTATCTTCTTGGACATAGATGAGTTTCATTACACTTTGAGAAACACTGCAATAAAAGGTTTATTGTTATGTTCACATGGAATATAAAGTTCAGTATAACTCCAAAACATTTCTCCAAAATTTTCCAATATTCCCCAATATTAAAGTCATTGTTTATACTATTAAGGGATCTCCTGATTGAAAAACACTTTCAATTTTAGATTCATTCAAGGCAACAAACTCTGCCTTTCTTCTTTAACTGTGAATGGCATTCCATTTGCTACAAATTGTAGATTATTTCATTAAGACTTGCTTTCATTTGTGACTTCCATCTCTGTCATCACTGTTGGAGTAACATTGATCTGAATATACATGTCATTTATTCTAGCTGCCTGTCTTCTATATCAATCAGATAAAATTTTGAATTCATTGGTTTCCCAAAAAAGCCAATCTAAATTAGAAGACTTAATTCTAGATACTCGGGCTCTTTCAAGGAAATGTTCTACTTTTATTTCTCAGAAGTTTTTTGTTTTGTTTTGTTTGTTTGTTTTTTTGGTTTTTTTGCGGCACGCGGGCCTGTCACTGTTGTGGCCTCTCCCGTTGCGGAGCACAGGCTCTGGACGCGCAGGCTCAGCGGCCATGGCTCACGGGCCCAGCCGCTCCGCGGCATGTGGGATCTTCCAGGACCGGGGCACGAACCCGCCTTGCATCGGCAGGCGGACTCTCAACCACTGCGCCACCAGGGAAGCCCCTCTCAGAAGTTTTGATCAGAAGAATTTAATTAGTTGCTGAGAAGGAAGTAACTAGATTCTGAGCCTCTGACATAATTGAAAGTCAAAATATATTGTTGGATTTAAACAGAGATCCTATTGACTGCTCAGTACAATCTGGGAGACAACTGCCCAAAATGTAATAAATTATATCATTTTTATAGTTAATGTACTCAGCACAAATAGTAGGTTTTTTGATAGAATGAGTCCAAGAAATGTGAAAAATTAGTGGAAATATAAACTATGCCTATTTAAGGTTTTACATTTTTCATTAATCATTTAAATGTATCACAATTGTACTTTTAAAACATGACCAATATGAAAATCAATATTTACTTGAAAGATAAATTGTTACTTTCCTAAGAAAGGACTTTTCTTAACAAATATAGTCAGAATATACATATTTCCAAAAGTAAACTTCTTTCCTGCATTTTAAAGGATTCAAGTTATAAATATTTAATTTATCCAAATATTTAGGATCAAAATTATTATACATGGCAATAACAACGACAGCAGAGCATTGTATGTCGCAAGCACTATACAAGATATTTTATGGTATTATTCATCAGACTAATGCACAATAATACTGTGAAGCAGGTACTCATCACTCTCAGTTAAAGCTGAGGGATCCCCCAGCTAGTCAATGAGTAATTTCAACTTGAGGAGTCTGCTTTCACTGTCCTAACTCTTAACCATTTTTCAGTACTTCTTTATAAGCACATATTTGTTTTTGCAATTTGATCCAGGCAGCACTGTTGCTCTAATATTCACATATTTGGACATTTCTTATAGTGAAGTTTGTAGAAAGGCAATCAGAAATAATTTGTACGGTATAGAATTTTTAGGTCAGTGCTTTCTATATCTGTAGTCAAGTACACAGACTCCCAATAAATCATTTCTAAATTTAATTATTAGAAATCTACCATAATTGGGACTTCCCTGGTGGCACAGTGGTTAAGAATCCGCCTGCCAACGCAGGGGATATGGGTTCGATCCCTGGTCCAGGAAGGTCCCACATGCTGTGGAGCAGCTAAGCCTGTGCGCCACAACTACTGAGCCCACATGCCCCAGAGCCCACACACCACAACTGTTGAGCCCGTGTGCTGCAACTACTGAAGCCCGTGTTCCTAGAGCCCATGCTCTGCAACAAGAGAAACCACCACAATGAGAAGCCCATGCACTTCAATGAAGAGTGGCCCCTGCTCACTGCAACTAGAGAAAGCCCACGCACAGCAACAAAGACCCAATGCAGCCAAAAATTAATTAATTAACTAATTAATTAATTTTAAAAAAGGAAAAAGAAATCTACCATAATTAATAAATATCAATCAATCTATAATCAGTTGACAAATGTACATTTATAGTTACTTTTAGCTTAAACGTAATGTAGCTATATGTTGGATGATTCCTTCTTAAAAAGAGATTATAACCTAGAAAGGAGTATAGGAAGTATGTAAAACAGTATTATAAAGTATTTATGAAATTAAAATGTAACGTTAATTTTATTATAATGTAAGACAACGTTTAGTAATGTGTTTGTTGTGTACTGACTGCAAACTACAACAGAATGATGATTACAGCCACTGGCCTTAATTAATTCTCATTTTCTGGTTTAAGGGTTTTAAAATTTTCAAAATCTCATTAAAGATTAATGCAAATTTCCTGTAGACAAAATGCATTGAAATTTTGCCATTCTGATATTTTTGAAATTAACCTTTGGAAATACTTGGAAAAAATTTGATTAGCAGTGCATCCCCAAACCCTTAATTTTCAGAGAACAATGTCTCTATAATGCATGAGACAATATGAAAAAATTAAATATGATGTTGAATGTGAGGCCAATTTGTTCTCTGGCTTTATTTTGTAAATTATATGCTGTTTTATTATTGTTGTTGTTTACTAAGAGGTGATAGCATCCATAGAAACCTACAATTTTTTTGCTTGTACTTCACATAACACTGGTTGTTTTCCAAGTATCATTCTCCATAAAAGGGGAAAAATGTTTTTCTATCTCAGTAATTTTCCACAGATATGCTTCAGAATTTACTTTATATCTTGCAATTTATCATTAGAGCTCTACTATTAATGAAGACTCAAACTGTTTTGAAGGAAATAATGCTTAAAAAATTAAGACCTTGCAATGGTATGAGTAAAAATTGATAACCCTACTTAGAACATTTAAATATTTTTCTGTAAGCTCTAATTAAATGGGTAGTACACTAGGGCTAGTTTTGACCTGATTTGTAATTGGAAATAAGGAAACGTTTTGCCCTTGAAATTATTAACAGTATCAGAGGTGTTCACTGAAATATCCTCAGGTCTGTACCATGAATTTTGCTTGGAAACTGAACCTAAATTTCGGTGACCACAGTTTTCCTTGAGCAACTTGTTTTAAAGTTTAAGCACAAACAAGTATTTCACTGTATAGCTTTAAAATATGATACACACATCTTTATATGATACACATATAATACTTCACTTCTGATTAATTGTTTTGCTTTTTAGTTCATAATTTTGACAATTTACAATTATTTTTTTCCAAGGAAAAAAAATCTACTTAGGTGACTATTTTCAGAAATTTCCACACAAGAAATTCAGTAAAATATTTTTAAAAATATATTCGTTAAGAAAAATAGCAGTCTATTTCACTGAGAAAGTCCTAGTTACGTGACGTAGTCTGTACTTTGAGCAACGCTGGTCTCCTGTCCCAAATCTTCCCTTGGGAATGTACTCAGAGATGTATTTGGGGAAAGAGGGAGAAGAGGTTGTAGGTAAATTAGTGATACTTCAAAACCAAACAATTTTAAGCAACACTGAGTGGAGTTAGCAATAATTGTCTTTCAGCTCACCTTGGCTTTTTATTGATTAGTGCTTTCATGACCATACAGTTCTTATCATTTGTTCTTTTCAATAATTTTTTTTTTGCTGATAAAATAACACATGTTAGAACATCTGGAATAATGCGTGCATTATAAAACAACACTTGGTTGAACATCTGGAAAATATAGAAAAGTACCAAAGGAGAGCAAAATAATTTCCAATCCTAGCATTCACAGTAATCATTGTTAAAATTATTGTGTTTTTCAACCTAGTATCTTATTTATCTGACTTTTTACCTGTATGAAAATAGAGATACCATATATATAAAATTTGTATATTTCCTTGTGTATAATAAAAGCTCATATTAATAAATATTCTTCAAAATCCTATTGTAGTGATTGCATCATAAGGAATATTATCCATACTCCTATAAGCAATGAGCATGTATATCTTAGCATACCATTACCAATATTTTTCCTAAATATTTAAAAATCTTTGCAAAGCTTTTCATCAAAAATATGATTATCTTTTAATTATTATTTTGTAATTATAAGAGGAGTTGAAATTTTCATATGCTAAATATTTGTATTTCTTTTTTGAATTAACTGTGCATCTACTTTAATGTAGATTTCTTTAACCTATTCTTAAATTTTACATTAAGCTTTTTCTTAATCTATTAAATTCACTAGGCTTTTCTTAATCTACTTTTTAATTTTTGCAGAAGTTAATCATGCCAGGTATTTTATTTCAGAGAATTTATTTCTGGGAAGGCAAAAATTCATATCAAATGCAAATATATAGAAGATCCCAATGAAATGTACACATACTTTCAATTACATATAAACAAATAAAATTGAATGATGTGACCTACTTGGTTAACTTAAAATCACAGACGCTTGAAGTGTTAACCCTAGAGCCAAAGCATTGCTACCAACCCGAGCTAACATCTAGAAGGTGTATACAATTTACTGATACATTGTGTCTTTTAAAATGTGTGCAAATCCACCATCATCTAGAGTAGTATTAAAAAATAAAAATAACACTGCATAGATACTTATGTTCAAGCAGAAATTAAGAGTGGAAAATGTATACTGGTTATAATATATACATACTTATATACACATATATATGGATTGAAGATGACTATGATACTTTCACTCCAGTGATAATTACATCTTAAGGTTGCTTTTTAAAATTTCACCTTTGGAAAGAATTTTAGATTCACAAATAGGTAAATGGAACATTAAGCCCCATAAAGGATTAACAAACAGAGTGAAACTTGATCCATGTGGCTGAAAGTCAATATTGAGTTTATTCATTTATCAAATTATACATTTAATAAATTGTTTTGGAGCCCCTTCAATTGCAAGGCTCAATACCAGACTCTCAGAACTGAAGTATTATGAATTAGAACAAATGGCTTCTCCAGTTAGAAATCATGTAACCTTAGTACGGAGAATTTAGTTCATATCTATATAAATGTCTCCAATTGTTTTAATCACATTCTTAGCAATGAGTCTATTATTTCCACTGAGACTCATAGAAAAAAGTTTTTCTAAATCTTCTCCCTGTCTTTTGCTAATTCACTGAGGAATCAAGATCTATATCCATGGATGAAATTCACAGATGAGAATTTCATATCTGTGATTGGCAGTCGAAGTGAGAGTCAGGGGTCAGACACACAGCATCATTGGCAGAGATAGGGAATCAAATGAAAAGTCAGGGGATAATGGCCAGTTGTGCTTATAATTCTCTTTTTTCCCTGCTTTCAGGCAGAAACACACTCCAGTGGCTGTCACTCACCCTCATTACTAGGACTGTTTCTGCTGGGGCTGGGAGTGACACAGCAGGGTATAACTGTCCGAATTGCTAAGCATCCTCCAGGCAAAGACAATAATTAAAATATTCTGATCTCAAAATGGTAACTTTTTACAGGTGGATCAGAAAACAGAATAAATTTTAGTACTGTGTCACGCCAAGCAAAGCATCTTTTTCTTTTGTCATTTATTTATTTCTGCGACTTATATGTCATACAGCCATGCATATGCATGTTAATGTGTGGCAAATTTTCCTATATGCACAGTATACAACTTTAATGTGCACTGTTATATATCAAAGAAAGACAGCCTTCTATAAAAACTCCTGTATATGTGTATTATTGACTAATTGTTCCCAAGCACTCACTAGCATACTACACTAATTGTATGTCTCTGAGGTCAAATTAAATGTAATATGTCCTTTTTGCATTTGTAGATATGGGAGGCAGTTAAATGAGACTGAATTAATATTTACAGAATTTCTCTTTTAGCCTAACATAGTGCTAGTATATTAACTTCATTTCATTTAATTCTCACAAAAATTTACTAGATAGGGATTATTATTTCTAAAGCATGACTAAAGATACTGAGTTTCCAGAAGTTATGTGCTTTCCCAGAAGTTAAACAGCTAATATAATATAGAATTGCGATTTCAGAAGGGTTTTCTCTGATTTCCTGAGCCTATGCTTTTTCAGACATAAATTGCTTAAAGTGATGATTGACCTAGGCTAGACCTAGAGGTGTAAGAAAGTCATTGTTTCCCAAATAGTGATATGTTCTCTTTAAAGTGAGAAGGCTCATCTTGTTTATTCAAGAGATCTGTAAACATTAGGGAACTGATTTGATGGCATCCCTCACCCACGCCACCCCCAAATTCACTTGTATTGAAATGTAAAACACCAATGCTGGCTGTTCAGCTGGTTGGCTTAAAGTTATTTCACTTCTCTGACCTTGCACCTGTTCTGTTAATTTGCATCAATGCTAGAAGAGTTGTATTTCTCAACCTAGGACATTTGTATAAAATTCAGAGATCACAAACTCAAATGCCTAGAGTTTTCAGAGCTTTGTGAATGAGATTGGATGTGAAAGAATAGGAAGTGCGGGGCCTGTTGGAGGCTGCACGCTCCTCACAAAGGAGATTGTTTTTGAGCCCCTTCAGTTGCAACATGCAGTACCTGGCTCTCAGAACTGGAGGGCTGTGAATTAGAACAGTTGGCATCTGTTCGGATCCACTTAAAAACAAACAACGACAATGTCTTAAACAAACAAAATACTTCGATATGAATTAGTCTAACCCAAGGCTGCAAGTTTACAGCACTTAGTGAAAATTAAATTGTTCATAGATTATTTGAGCACCTTAGCAGTCAGTATAATGCTGAAATATTATCAGAATTCAGTTAAATAATACTTAATGGTCCATTTTCTTAATTATTCCTTCTGTGAACCACACTAGTTTTTTCAAAGAGAATGAAGCAGTGCAGTCACTGATACTTGTTTACAGAAATGCTCCTCTAAGCATAAAAATGCTTTATAGATCTCCAGCATTTCAAAGTTGATTTTAGAGGTTATAAAGGTTTTAAAGTGTATGAGTTGTTTTCGACCAGTGAGGGGGCGGGGAGCGGGGCTGATAAGAGAAACCAGCAAGCAAGGAGGTACTGCTGGGGTTTCCTAAAGCTAACCCTTAGGTGGCAGGGCCATCTGGGGTGTTAATTTGGCCGTTGAGACTGGCCAGGCTTGTGTCTTCTTCTGTGTGTTCCCCTGAAGGTATGATTTGGGGTAAGAGGCTCCCCTTCCAGGACAGAGCACAGAGGAGGACCTCTGGGGCAGATTCTCACATGTGGCTCTTTTCCCTTTCCTGGGACTCGTACTCAACCATGATGTGCCCGGTGGCCTCACTGTGTGCGCTGAGCAGACTCAGACTGTTCTGCGCTTGCTTGGAATGAAAACTCAGGCTCTGCGGACCATTTCTCCATCTTTCATTTTGTTTTTGCTATTTTTCCCTATTCAGCAGTACGGTGTGAATAGATTGGATTATGAGTTAATACAGGCCTATGGGTTGTTGCTAGGACAAAAAGCTAGGCTTTGTTTGGGGAATGACATTTGTTTGCTGGCTTTCTCTTGGAAACATAAGAGCCTTTCCCTTCTAAGCAGATTTTTTTTTTTTCCCATGATGAAACCATGGTAAATATTTCTGATTCATTGGGTAGAACCTAGTGCTAGCTGCATTAGGTACAGTTTATGTTTCAGGGATTGACTAGGAGGCTGCTGACGGGGAATCTTCCGCTGAGCACATACTCATGTGTTAATGTTCCTGTCTTCTTACAGGAGGCGATCGAGATCGGATGACAGCAAATCATGAGAGCTACCTCCTTATGGCGAGCACCCAGAATGATATGGAAGACTGGGTCAAGTCCATCCGCCGAGTCATATGGGGACCGTTTGGAGGAGGTGAGTGTATTTTAAAATCATGGAAAAACAGAAAGGTAGGCCAAAACTGTTCATCCTTTTCCCCCAGCCCGTGTCACTATCAGCACCTACTTTCAAATGGAGAATGTTAAAATAAATAGTAAACTACTAATTTATTTGTAGACACATATCTAAGTAACTCCTAGAAGTTCAATTTAGATCAAATATCATTAATAACCAAACTTCCTCCACGAATATTTTGAATTATAAAAAGGGATAATATTTTTCTTTTATCTTGGATGTTCCATTTTACTAATAATACATAGTTATGAGCCTCATATCATAAATGTAGATTAGTTAATAACCTGTAGATACAGGGCAAAAAAACATTTTGACTATTAGTTTTGGAAGAGATTTCAGCCCTCAGATGCTCAGTGGTATCAAAGAGGAGTGGCAAAGCATTGGATGAAAATATGCTGGTAATCAGAGTGACAAAAAAAAAAAAAGCTTTGCAACTTTGCAATCAGGAAAGTATTTGTGGATTTGATAATAAGTTTCTTTTAAAATTGTTAGCTAATACAGTGTAGAGAATATATCATGTGAAGAATAAGCTACATGGTGCTATGAATAGAGCTAAAAGGAAGAAGGAAGGATAAAAGATGTGATCTTTTCTATCAAGTAATATAGAGTGATATAAACAGAAAACATATTTAAAGAAAAATCCAATAAATGGAACCAAACAGATAAGGACCCCAAAATATTCATCTATAACCAACATGTATTTCCAAGAATGTAAAGCCTAGTTATTTTATGTTGATGTAGTTAAAATAAATGATATAAATCAAATTCATATCTATTAAAGCAATTAGAACTTTCATATTTATTTTATATTCTCTTTTGCATATTGTCAGCCTCCGAATTTAGAAGTGAATTTTTTTTCCCTTAACATATCCGATGTTTCTTAAGCTGACTGACCTCTTTACATTTTAGAATAACTTCAAAAGCTTAGTTTAAATAGTTGAAAAGTTAAGCTAAACTTAAAATAGTAAAGATTCATGGAAGACATGTTGATATTTTACAAGAGTAGTGGTACATGTCTGCAAACTGCCTGTCCTTTAGCAGGATCTCCTCTTGGGGAAGGGGGAGGTTCCTAACCAGGGTGACCATTCATCCCAGTTTGCCTGGTAACAGTGTAGTTTACTACTGTTGTCCCAGGCTAATTATTGACAGTGCTACCTCTCACTCTCACGGTGTTCTAGTTTGGGTGACAACTTGTATGGTCGCCCTATTCATATACTAAAATGGCTAGTAAGTGACTTCAAAATGTTTGAAGAGGCCGGTGGGCTGAGATCCCATCCCAGTGCCTTAGCAGAGGGGTCTTCATCATGACTATTCATGAGAGATACATACTCAGCTGCGAGAGGTCTTCTGCTACCCTCAGGGTCAAGGATTTTTGGGGAAGCCTAAGGATATGTCTTTTCAAATTTCCTGTTTCCCCTCCATTATCAGGTTTCTGAGGCTCCTGAGTTCAGGAAGATTCTTAATATCTGCTGAAAGTGGTACTTTTGTTGGAGGATTATTTCTATCAAGGATTATTTTCTCCCATTCCTCCTCTTCCATCTGTCCTTTTCTCAAGAAAAATGAATGAGATCCAGTTTACTTCACCAAATCAGTGGCCACAGGAGGTCCTATCAGCCCAGGAGTATCACAGGTGATCCTACTGGGATCCATGTGTTAACCTTCAAATTTATGAACCTGGAAGGAATACTCTAGTAGCTGATTGGTTTGTATACTTTATCCTGCAGAATGTGCTTCAGGGATTTTGCAAATGCCTGATTCAAATTTACTTTTAAAGAGATATATTTTAGCATAGAGCGCTTACAACAGAAACAATACCCTGAAGAATAAATCTTCTCCTGCCCTCTTTGCTTTAATTGAAGAGTGTTAATGAGATTGTAAGGCAAGCTCTTAAAGTACTCATTCAATTTGCAAGAAATCTTTTGTAATTCATCTGATATCGGAATTTCCTAAAGTTGTTAGAGAATACACAACCAAACCGAATGCTGACCCTGATAGAAAATTGCAAACGTCACCCATAATCTCATGTTTCAAATGTTTGTATTAATATAGCCCCTCTATACTTACTGATTGAATTTTAAAGAAATGTCACAAATTTGAGTTGTAAACAATAAACTTATATGACTGAGGAACATTTTATTTATATATTGGGGTTCCACTTAGTATTTCATTAAAAATAAGTTTTTCACCAATTAAGAATATTTTACTTTAATTTTATTTATTTATTTTTTAACATCTTTATTGGAGTATCATTGCTTTACAATGGTGTGTTAATTTCTGCTGTATAACAAAGTGAATCAGCTATACATATACATATATCCCCATATCTCCTCCCTCTTGCGTCTCCCTCCCTCCCACCCTCCCTATCCCACCCCTCTAGGTGGGCACATAGCACCGAGCTGATCTCCCTGTGCTATGCGGCTGCTTCCCACTAGCTATTGATTTTACATTTGGTAGTGTATATATGTCCATGCCACTCTCTCACTTTGTCCCAGCTTACCCTTCCCCCTCCCCAAGAATATTTTAAAACCACTCAATTAGTTCAGCCTCACATTTTGTAGAATAGGTCATTAAGACCCAGAGAGAATGAATGACTTGCCAAGTGTCGTACTGTGAGTAACATAAGTAGGAAGAAAACTCGTGTGTTTTCACTGTGAGCTTCTTCCTGCTTTATTGTACAATAGCTTGATCTATTACTTCTACTATGGTAGTGAAAAACCCACAATTACAAGTCCATGCCTTATTGATAGTATATTCTTCAGTATATGAAAAACAAAAGTGTTTAAAAGTTGACAAGTAGGATGAATATAGTTGAGTTCTTCAAAAATATCTGAATTAATACCATCAAGAAAGTGAAAAGACAGCCCATTGAATGGGAGGAAAGTATGTCCAGATCATATGTCTGATTTTGGACTTCTACCCATAGTATGTAAATAACTAACAACTCAAAAATAAAGACAAATCAAAACTTTGACCCAGTTAGAATCAATTTAAAAATGGGCAAAGATCTGAATAAACATTTCTGTAAGGAAAATATACAAATGGCCAATAAGCACATGAAAAGATGCTCAGCGTTATTAGCCATCAGGGAAATACAAATCAAAAGCACAGTGAGATACCATTTCTTTCATACACACTAGGATTGCTAGAATCAAACAGTTCCGTAATAACAAGTATTGGCAAGGATGTGGAGAAATTGAACCCCCCCCACATTGGTAATGGGAATTTAAAATGTAGCTGTTTTAGAAAACAGTCTGACAGTTCCTCAGATGATTAAACATAGAGCTACCATATGACCCAACATTTGCACTTTTAGGTATATACCCAAGAGAAATGAAAAATGTATGTCCACACAGAAACTTGCACATCAATATTTATAGCAGCATTATTCCTAAATGCCAATAAGTAGAAACACCTAAATGTCCATCAATGGACAAATAGATACACAGAAAGTGGTATAGTCATACAATGGATTGTTCAGCCATAAAAAGAATGAGGTATTGATGCATGCTACAACGTGAATGAACGTTGAAAACATTGTGCTAGATGGAAGAAGCCAGTCAGAAAAGACTATATATATATATATAGATATATATATATCGTTCTATTTATAAGAAAGTACAGAACAGAGAAATCCATAGAGACAGAAAGTAGATTTGTGATTGCTTAGGACTGGGATGGGAAAATAAGGAGTTTGCAGTGGGTTGGTAGCCAAAACATATGAGATCTTTTTTTAGATGATAAAATGTTCTAAAATTAACTGTGATGACCATTGCATATATCTGAGTATATTAAAAACTATTGAATTGTACACTTTAAACAGGAGAATTCTATGATATGTGAATTATATCTCAGTAAAGTTGCTAAAAAACTCCTGAATTGTCATAATTGCTTTTCATTAGAGAATACATTTCCCCTTCCTATCTTAGTCATAGAATCCAAGACAGTTAATCCTAAATAAAAACCTATTGGCTTCCAACCTCCTTCCCACTGCTCAAAGATTGTTGTGGTTGTTGATTAAATGGCATCTGTAAAGACATTTGGAAGGTGACTTTTCATCCTGATTTATCAAGCTCTGTATACCACCTCCGGATACATTTTAAATGTGTTTATTGTAGAGAGGGCATTTCATTGTCTATATTGCAGTTCTACAACCTGTGTTTCTAAATAGTTAAAGTTTTTCATGAGGCACTGAAGCTTATTCAGGTTGTTTATACATGTAAGATATTCCCTCTTTACCATTTCAATATTAGACATTTGATTAAAACATAGGTGACACCTGAGGAGTTTGCTTAGTTTTTCAATATTTAGAAATTAAAAACTGTTAAGTGAAATCATAAAATATAGGGCTTTGATATTTCTTTTTATGAAAAAGACCAAAGTTACTACAAATACTCAGATGAAGGAGGGGAACCAGGGGAAATGCAAAATGTAGACACCCTCTCTTAACAACCAAGCCTGATAACTTAGTTCAGTATTGAATCTAGATACCTCAACTTTCATTTATCTGATTAACCCCCCTATAAACAGATGCTTCCCTATTAATGATGCTGAGAAGCACATGGTTTCTGCTTAAAAGTCCAGTCCAGAAGTTGGGATGTCAAAACATGTATTTAACTTTGGAAACGTTTAGGGTTCTGTTTTTGTTTGTTTGGGTTATTCTTGTCTTTTTCACTGGGCTTCTGTTGGATTGTTTTTGAGGCAATGTATATGGAAGTACCCAGTCCGGGATCTGGGGAGGGTGAAAATTCATTAATTGTTCGTTAGATCTGAGGGCATAGCCTAACTTTAGCTGCTAACAAAATCAGGTCCTTCCTGTATATTTCTGTCTCCTTATGAAAAGAGTTGAGTCAGAGACTTACCAAGGCAGTAAAAATACTGAATGTGAATAATCCTCATGATGAGTAATTAGCACATGGGCAAGCAGTGGTTAATTAAGAAGCTGTGTGGTCTTGCCCCTGACACAGACCACTGTGTGATCTGTGGTAAGTGATATTACCCCCTCACCTTTAGGTTCCTCACTTGTGAAATAATGTTGGACAAAACTCTTTTAACTAAGATTCATTCCAACTCCAAAGTCCTGCGATCACATGTGTTCCCTCCATACCAATGCTCAGAGAAGTGATGTTTTCAGTGGGCCAAGGTGCCTCTTGTCCAGCGCTGCCACTGTCTTGGTGGGACTGAGTTATACTTCACAGTTCCTTATTTTCCTAGCAGCCTGCTGTGACACAGAAAGCAAAAACAATGGTCGAACCATGGGGTAGAAGTAATAATGATTCCCTCAGTGACAAAATTTTACCTATCTGGGCATGCTAGTCAGAGTAATGATGTTTCTAAAGGGAGTATCTTTTTAATACTCTTCACAGCTTTTTTAAATGCTCCTGCTAAATAGCTAGGAAGGTACCCAGAGGCCTTAGGGGTCAGTTGGGGTTAAAGCACTAGCATTCCAAATGTGCTCATGGAACAGCCAGGTGGATGAATGATTAACCCAGTGAGTAAATTGTTCAGTGACTGGGACCAAGGGTGTTGGTAGACATAGGGGCTGGGGTGCAGCGGGTGCATGCACAATCAGGGGAGAAGATGAAAGCAGGATTGGTTCGAAAACCATAGCCAGACAAATACATATGTATAAAAACGTATAAACACACACACATATGAGTTAACTTGTTTTGTGGTTATGCCTGCAGAATCTTTGCTGCTAAATTTTGAACAGTTTTCTATTTCACACACATATGTTTTAACGATATGCACATTTACATCAGCACTCACAAATAGATTCAGTTGCAAAGTATCTGAAAAAAAAATCTTGTATAGGAAGAGAATAAATGCAGAAAGGAAGGGGCAAAAAGTTGACCCCCTCGGGGCTGGTTTGGGGCTGTTTGGTTTCTGGAGGGACTGAGGCAGCCAGCTGTAAAGGTATGTACAAGACCAGAGCCGGCAGGGGAGTCACTGTAAAGGCAAAGGAAGAAACAAGGGGTTCAGGCGGCCGCGGGGCACTCTCCCTGCTCCCCTCACACTGTTGTGACTGCACCTGCTGCATGTGACCGGCGGGCACTGAAGGCAGCCGCAGCCACAGCGTGGTGACGAGGCAGCTGCAGCCCTGCCAGCTCCCGCCCAGCTCTCTTTGAGAAAAGGGGAGCAGGAACTGGACTAGCGGGGGAGAAACTCCCTGCAGAGCTGCTTCCTACACGGATCCGAGGAGGAGCCTCTCCCGGAACGGGCATTGGACTGTTCTGACGTGGCGATTCCCTCGGGAGCCCCGGGAGTTTGAAGACCGAAGGGAGAAGCCCGCAGAGAGCATCAAAGGCTGAGGGGTGCTATAAAAGGAACAGGGGAGTTCTTTGAAAAGAATCTGTTATGCACCGAAATGCTTTCTGGAGAAGGTGCCATTATCTGCCTCCCCTTTTGCTCAGATAAAAGGAGCCAGCAAGGACAGTACTGAAATATCCCTCAGGGGCCTTTTGGTCATTGTTCCTCTTTCCCCTGCTCACGGCTATTTGCTGACCTTTCCAGAGAATCTCAGTCCCCCCAGTTCCAGCTGAGAAGACAGTTATTAATAAAAAAAAAAAAAAAAAGAAAGAAAAGTCTGCTGTTGGAATGGGAGGTGCCGCTTGCTTGCTGTGGCTCTTTTTACTGTGACATTTTGGAATGTCTGCAGAAAAAAAAAATAATTAAAAAAACCTCAAAAACTCCCGGGATTAGGCAAGAAAAAAGGAACTTTTTTGCCAAAAAGAAGTAAATGAGAGGTGGTAACTTATCCCTGATTCAGGACCTGGATGATCAAAATCTTCAAGTTCTAGGAAACAGCACTTCAACAAATAAACAAACATGAGAAGGAGTAGCTGTGGGATCCCGATATCACAGAGAGACAGGTTTTAAAGGGAGCCAGAAACGGGTTCAGAATTTGGGGGCTGTATGATGCCTGAAGACAGAAGTACTGGCGGGCGCCCCTCAGGTGCCTTGGCGTCTACTCCTTTCATTCCTAAAACTACATACAGAAGAATTAAACGGTGTTTTAGTTTTCGGAAAGGTAGGTACATAATATGTTCATGTCCTTTTAAAATATCTTTCTGATGCTTTAAGGTCAGTTTACGCTCAGATAAAGTGGGAGTTTGGAAGCCAAGAGCTTAAAACTGTACAAGAATGGTTTATGTGTGGTTTTGCTTGTCTATACTTATTTCTCGAGGTTCCTATTGATCTGTTTATTACTGCCTGTGAATGGGCCAGGTGGGCGGGGCTTAAAGAACGGTGGTCCTAAGGGGATCACCTTGACTGCTGGAGAACAAACAAGCTGGCCGGACCATGCCGAAGGGAGGGGCCGAGACTACCTTGGGCTGTTCCCAGACTCAAATCAAGCAGCCATGCTGTTCCCGCCTTGAACTGAGTCCCTCTCAAGTCCCCGTTCAGCGCTCCCATCACATCGGTTTGGTTCTGGCTGCCTGCGCTTGCCTCTCCTCCCCTACTGAGAAAATTGTAATAATCGGATTATCTGTAGTGACCCCTTTTCAGGAGGCTTTGAACCATATTGATTAACACTAATAAGAAATAGGAGTCACCTTGGCTTTCCAAATATATCATAAGGTGGCACTGGGAGAGGGCAAAGATGTGAAGGATCAGGAACAAGGGGTGGGAAAATATAAGCTTAGGATCAATAAAAGAAACTAAGTATTTCAGGGCTTCCCTGGTGGCGCAGTGGTTGAGAGTCCGCCTGCCGATGCAGAGGACACGGGTTCGTGTCCCGGTCTGGGAAGATCCCACCTGCCGCGGAGCGGCTGTGCCTGTGAGCCATGGTCGCTGAGCCTGCGCGTCCGGAGCCTGTGCTCCGCAACGGGAGAGGCCACAACAGTGAGAGGCCCGCGTACCGCAAAAAAAAAAAAAAGAAACTAAGTATTTCAGAATTGATTTGTGTAGGGGGAGTTAAAGGGTACAACATAGGTAAAATGAAGTATTTCTATAAAATGTTTCTGTATCAACATACTTTAAAATGGCCTTTTGTTTTAAAATGGGAATAATTAAATCAAATGATTATTTAAATTGGAACTAGGTAATTATAATTTTAAAGTCATGTACTGTAAACTAATAATTTAATCAGGAGCTGCCTTGAGTCCCATCTAAGGTTGTTCTTTCTCCCTTTTTTCTTTAATTTGCCACCTATTAATCAACATTCTCTATCTAGTAATCAACAAAAAATAGAAGAGAAGAAAAACCGTATATTTAAAGCAAGATATAGTGGGAACTTTTTAAAACTAAACCTTGCTCCTTCTGAGTCTTTTCCTTTGAGCAGTTAATATCTGGCTATGATCATTATTATATATTATAAGCAAGGAATTATCATATATTATAAGCAAGGAATTCAGGTGTTACTTTATATTCCTCTCTCATCCACAAAGATAATTAAATGAGAGATATGTGTCTCATGTTTTATAGATCTTTAGAGATTTCATGGTTACTGTAAGATTGCATCATTCATAGAGAAATTGGCAATGAGAGAAACTGAAAAAGGCTAGGGATTAATTGCTTAAAGGACATCCCCTCTTCTGGTTCTCCCACCACTCAGCAACTAAATTGGGTTTATCCAAACATGTAGAGAAGGTCTACTTTTCTAGGTTATTTCTGCTCATTTGTAACATGAAATGTTCTGGGGACAATTAATTTATCTTTGAAATGCAGAGCAAAGTGTTTTTTACGTTTTCCACCTTCTCTCCTCCCATACTGGAATATAGCATGTCTTTGAAAACCCTGGCTAACACTGCTGTTCGTTATGTCCTCTTCCCTCTCTCCTTAAATATCAATGAGGGAAGGCAGTGCTGAAAAAAAAAAAAAAAAGAAGAAGAAAATTCCCATGGGCTGGCAAATGGCAACCAGAGAGTGGGGAACAGCTTCCATCTATCATCTCCTGTGGGCTATTTTTAAACTATTGTCTTTGCCTCTGCAAAGTCTTAGTAATCTGAAGAATGTTCAGCATTTGAGTCAAGGATTAACAGGTTTTTATTTTACAAAGTTGCATTCTGGTTACTGTCAGAACCGTAAAGGAGAGGAGGTGCAGGGGGCATTCAGCTGTGTTAAGTTCCTTCTCCCTGCTCAACCACAGTTAGGCAGTGAGGCTCTGGGAAGGAAGGCGCCAGGCTGAGGCTGGGCTGCGAGGCTGTTTCTGTGCCACACTAGCCGTTGTTTTCAGCGGCGGTGTGAAGCCCAGGGTGTCAGATCTTTATTCAAGGTCCTGCACTGAAAAGAATGAACTTTTCTTTCAACCCCGGGTTCCCAAACCATGCTACCTTAAGAAGAGAGTGTCGTTTTGTGCTTTGTTTAATCCCCTGGGTGCTCCAGGAGTTCCAGAAGTGGACAGGGGTTTCTGAGTTCCTCTCCCAAGCCTGTTGGAGAGCATCCACTGAAGTCCTTTCAATGAAAGCAAAAGGGAGGGTGCAGGAAGCATGGAAAAGCACCAAGAAGTGCAAAATGGTAATGTGTCTGCTTTTCCTGATCCACATTTAAAACATTTACTGTTATGGGTCGGCTGACAGAAGAGGCAGCTCAGCACTTCAGAATGGCCCTCAGAATGAAGAGGGGAGCTCAGTTAAAGTTTCCAGAGGCCTGGTGGGATTGCAGCTTGCATGCTGTGCCTGTTGGAACTCACTGCTCTGAGTTCCTTTCTCTTACAGACCTCTTCTGTCCTTTACTGTCCTCTGTTTCTTTGTTTAGCTACTAATAAAGGTCTCTGGACATGTTTTCTCAGTGGTTTTAAAAATCTAGGCACTGTGAACCATCTATCAGGCAGGACCCTGGGGAGAGTGGTGCTTTGGATTTATGTTCTGGTGAGATAAAGATTACAATGTGTTCTTTACCCTTTGAAACTATATATTTTTTACCTCCATAAGACTGATATGTAATATACAGAGCCTAATCAATCTTTTGATTACTTGGAACACTTTGGGTCCTGATGTCAGTGTTAATTTCTAGTCAGAATGGTCTGGCTGGTTTAAGATTGTTGTGATCACAGAACATACTAAAGTAAAATTTTAAACCCTAACTTTATCTTGTCGTTTTCCTGAGTCGTGCTCTTCTTGGAGATAAAGAATCATTAATTCCCCAGTGCTTTTTTTTTTCCCCCTAGACAGTAACTTAGTGGTCATGCCCCATTGCTTCTTCCTTCTTTATATACTTTCAGCTCCATTTCTATTTCCATCACCTTAGTTGTCTGTGCCTTTATGGCTTTATGCACACAAGGTACTTTGACTTTAGAAGTGGCTCTTCAACACAGCATCCATCCTCACCTCTTTTCACCAACATTGTTCACAAATTCCTGCAGCACAGTTCATTTGTAAAGTGTCGTCCAGTTGGTATTCCTGAAACAGTACTAACAAGCAATGTTCCATGGCTTAGAAATTTTTCATGAGTCCCTATTGCTCCCAAGAGGATGTCCCGTTTCATGCAACTGTCAAGGGCTTCTAAGTAATTCCAACTATTTCCAATTCCCCAGACTACCCCCTCTTCCTCCCTGAACCCATCTCCTGTAACACCTCTTTGCTCTGTTCAGTGCCCCCTCTGCAGTGATGCTCTCTCTCCTCTGCAGTCTGTCCACACTCTACACTGTCTTCAAGTCATTGTTGGCTCTCATTTCTTCATCAAGGCTTCTCTGTTCACCTGTTATACTCTTTACTCTATAGCCTCTATATTTCTTATATGCTGTCACCTGGTCACCTTATCTTCATAGCTATTTTCAAGTGCTTTTATGCACATTTGTGATAAGAAATATATATTTGTATTTGTTTATTTCTTCTCAAAGTTAAGAATGGCAATAGGTCTATTCAATCCAGGATTCAAGATCTATTGCAGGCTGGTGAAGTATAGTATTATTACCTATCTTTTTCTGCTAGTTCAGAGACAGTAGTGAATTAAAATAGAATATCTTTACAGAGGTGGTGGATAACACCAGCATTTTCTTTAAAGTAATTTAAAGTATTCTGATCTGTCCTCAGAACCTATTTTTCCCTGTATATGCAGATGGTATGTTTATAAGTGAAAATGTTAATACATTAAGTGATGGTTAACCTTAAAGCATAAAAAAGTTAATGTTGTATATGTTGTAGTCACATTTATCAAAATTGATTTGTCCAACAGAATGCTACTATCCAAATCCATATAATTTTAAATGGTGCTATAAATGAGTAGCTCATTAATTCACATGTCAAAGTTTTACAGAGTATCTACCAAGTGATTTTGGGGGTGAGAAGGCAAACAAAACAAGTTTCTTGGAATCTATGAGTTCACAGATTCCTTGAAGATAAAGAAACATATAAAATAAGTAATTACTTAATCTGTAATAAGCACTACAACAAATTATATACGAAGTCTGAGGAGTTTATGAATAAAGGACTCACCATGGACTCATCTGGAAAGGCAGTGATTCATCTGAACTACATGAAATCAGATTTAGTCTTTGGAAGTTTATGGAAAGACATTTTCTCTTACATGATCCTAAAAGAGTAGTCAGCATCCCTATGGGAAAAAAATGTCTGAATTGAATTAACATAACATAGTGGAAAAGGAAGACTTTTAGAGTCATATAGACCTGTGTTTATACCCCAGATCTACCACTTTCTAGATATGTGACTTCAAGTCACCTAGCATCTCTGAGTCTATTTGTAGAAGGGAGATGTCCTTGCGGAATATTTGTGAGTGTCAAATAAGAAAATACATGTAAATTGCATGGCTTGGTACCTGGATGTAAATGGTGAGTATAATTACTCTGCTGGTCTAAGACCAATGCTATTGGGTCACTATTACCACATTATTACACTTGCTTATTTTTTTCAAGCCTTTATTTTTCTCCAGTCTGACTACAAGGAGAGTCAAGATTTTACCATATATTCATTGATTATTATAGATTCTGAGTTTCTTGAATTAAGTTTTCTATACATAGAAGATTTGTTGGCTGCTTAGAAAGTGCTAGTAACAGACTGAAGTAAGCTTTGGCTGTCTTTGTTTCTTAGTTCTGTACTAAATTGGATGTCTTTTATTTTTATTTGTCCATTTACCATGGGCAAATGTTCATTTTTAATTGAATATTATTACAATCCTGGTGACACCGTGACTTATTCTGTTAGCAGGGTTGTAATAAGCAGAAGGATAAGTAAAAGCAAATTCTTTATATGACTTAGCATATAATCTATGGCACAGAAGGGACAGGGAACTCTGAAAAATAACTGATAATAGAAAATTTAAGTAGTAACCGAGAAGTTATCTAACTTCTGCCTTTTTCATCAACAAATCAAAGACTTTTTGTTTTCACGTTTTTATAGGAATCAGTGCCACAACCTGAGAAGTCTTGATAAGTTTCATTTTACCTTGGAGTTAGCCATTTATTTCCTCTAATTGAGGAGATGAAGTATTTTATTTTAATGCATGCATTAATTCTACAAATGTTTATGGAACACTCAATCCTTACCCACTTTGGTGTTAAGTTCCAGGGAGCAAGAGAGTTTACCTATGTGTCTTAATTCATTCAGGCTGCTATAACAAAATGCCACAGACTGGGTAGCTTCTAATTTATTAGAAGGAATTTATTTCTCATGGTTCTGTAGGTTGAAAGACTGAGATCAGGCCAGCATGGTTGGGATCTGGTGAGAGACCTCTTCTGGGTTGCAGACTGTCTACTTCTTGTTGTATTCCCAAGGGGCTGAAAGGGAAGGAGTGAGAGAGCTCTCTGGGGTCCCTTTTATGAAGATACTAATCCCACTCATGAGGGCCCTGCCCTCATGACCTAATCACCTCTCAAAGTCCCTACCTCCTAAAACCATTAACATAGGCATTAGATTTTCAACATAGGAGTTTGGAAGGGACACAAACATTCAGACCGTGACACTATGGTAGACAGAGTATGAGCCTTGGAGTCTTTCATGTTCCCAGTTCAGTCCTTATGTCTGCAGTACTTTTGGAAATTTACCTAAACCTCCTTTAAGTTTATAGTATAAATATACAGTATAAATTGTTATCCAATATCACTTATAACAATAATAATAAATGTAAAATAATCGTTTTATTATAATAATTGTGAAAGTACAATCTTCTTTTGACTGGTGAGGGACTAGTCCAGTATGGGTAGGCATCTAAATAAACAATTACAAAGCAATATGTTAAGAAAGCAAAGAAGAAAATAGCAAATTTTGTGTCTGGGATGGGGGTGAGGGAATGTTAGTAAGGACTTAACACAGGAGATGATGCGAGTTGAATCTTGCAGGGTAAGTTTTCCTAGGCTGGCTCATGACAGCAGGACCTACCTTCTAGAAGGAGACGTGAAGATGTAATAAGTCATAATACGTATAGGAAACAACAAATAGTTCAGTATAGTTATTGAGTATGTTGTTTGTGAGGAAGCAGCAGTAATGAGCATGGATATGGCACAGTGCCTGGCACAGAAAGGGTGCTACCTAAACATTTGTACTTTGAATAGTGGATGAAGAGGCAGAGATCAGATTGTGGAGAATTTGTATTTCATGAAAAAGAGTTTGGTTGGCCAGGGGGCACCATGGGAAGAAATGAAGCGAAAGAGAGGCATAATCTGATTTAAATATTATGAAGATCACTGTGGCAGCACTTGCCTGGTTTGGGAACCCAGCTCTATAAAAGTCATTTAAGAAATATTGAGGATCGAGATTGAAAAGAGTATTCTTGAAGGAAAGAATTACGTAAGGTGTGAGAAGTGTCAGGAAGAAGAGTGAGATTGATAGATTTAAAGGGAGTGATCCATAAAGTAATGCAAAAAATAAATTTGGCTGTCAGTGATTTGGCAACTAGGTAGTTATTGGTAATTATAGAAAAAGCTCTTTTAGTGGAATGACGGTGTCAGAGGCCACATTGTAACAGGTTGACAAGAAGATAGAAAGTGATGAAATGGAGCCAGAGTTATACTTAGTTGGGGATCAAGGAGCAGAGTGAATAAAGGGACAAGGCACAGAGAGTACAAAGATGTTTAGTTTGTATTTATTTATCTTTTAGGATGGGTAGAATTTTAGTATATTTTTTAGATCACACTGAATGACATCACAGGCTGCCTCTAGCTATTGAGTATATAAATCACACATAAAGGAGAAACCTCACAAATCCTGAAGATATTTAGATTTTCTTTATATTTTTTTCTCTCTCCTGTCTCTCCCTCCAGTTGAAACAGCCTCCCACAGATATAATAAAATTACCTGTGCGATTTACTTTCTCAGCCTAGTGAAAAATCACGTCCTGAGTGATGCTTCATGACACCATCAATGTACTTCCAGGGGAAATATGCAGAAATTCCAAGGATGGTTTTGTTAGGGAATGTGAAACCTCTCTGAGAATTTAAATGGACATAGCTGGAACTGTTTACAAGACTCACACCACAGGGAATATTCTTGTTAATAATCTACTAATCAATGTGTCATTTTCTCCATGCTGCTAGCTGGGGATAGATCATGACCTTGTGCTTTTTTGTTAATTTTAAAATTGGAAGTTTCACTGCTCCCTCAAAGAAAATTCTAACTAAAGCAGCTTTTAAAAAAGAATTCCCCCCTACCTTTCTGTACAAAAAAACATTCTCACACAGGAAGTTAACTCACCATCTACCTTTGTAAGTCAGAGATGTTTGGGACATTCTATTTCCAATGCTACAGAATGGGAAGTATACATCTAATCATTACCTAATTCTTTGCAAGACCAGATAAACAGCAGAAAATTACTATTTCTCCCACAGGAATTTCTAAGTATGTGTACATACTGTCTACATTTTTAAAACTCTTTTACATATTCTGTTGCTAAATAGGCATAGCTCTTTATATTAAGGAAATCATTTTTTTGCGCAAGATGCTGAGTTTTTTCCTTCTCCTTTTTTTTTCCCGACTTCCCTCCAAATTTGCCATTTTCTCAACAGAAATCACCACTTCTAGTGTGATGACAGGAATTGAGGCCAGAAAACTAGTAAGAGACGTGTTTCTTCCTCTGTAACTCAATTTTCAGCCATTATACCCACTAGGCAGTATTGTGTAATACACAAACAGAGGCTCTGAAATTCAACAGTCTTGATCAAATCCTGGCAACATCTTTTACCAGCCCTGTGACATTCAGCAAGTTACTTAATCGCTCTATACTTCCATCTCGTCCTCAGCAAAATGGTGGTACCCACCTCATAGAATGCTGAGAGTTTTAGATGAGAGAAATGCAGGTAAACTTCTAGTACCCATGCCTGGCGTACATAAATACATCCTAACTATTACCATTTTTTAGAGCACAAAAAAGATATGCTATTTTCTTCACTTTTTGAATGTATTAATATTTTAAATTACTAGGAAATGAGGACACATAATAATTGGGATTAAATAAAGTGGAAGAGGACAGGTATTCAGGAACAAGCAAAGATTTTTAAGCCTGACTAAATCTGGATATGGACTTCCATTCTGCCACTTGGTGCTGTGTAACTAACCTTAGGTGATTTATTTAATATCTCTGAGCCCAATTTCCTAAGGTATAAAATAGCTACCTTGTATATTTATTATGGAAACAAGAGAATATATGTCAAGGACTTAGTGCATATTAGGTACCTAATACATGAAAGGATGTTAGGGCTTTTGGCTTTTAGTTCCTTACTATACCTGTTAAGAAAATTCTTATCATATAGGCAAGCCTTTATGTAACAAGGGGAGAAAAAAAAAAAACGGAGTGCCCATCTAAAGCAAGAATTACTGTGTCCTTTATCACATCCTTGAGTTTTGGGGAAAAAAGAAATCCTGAGAGTTTTAAGAAAAGAATGTTTGTTTTTCATTACTGCATAAAACCAAATCTTGGAAGTTTGGTTCTCATTTGTAGCGCTCATAGAGGTTGAACTGGAACATCTTTAGTAGATTTTCTGCTGGATTTAGGGAGAAACCTTACGTAATGTATCAGTCCAAAAGAATAAGTGAAAAATCAGATATGTAAGATTTATTCCCAAATGTTAACATTATGTTTTTTGGTTTTTGGTTTTTTTTGCGGTACACGGGCCTCTCACTGTTGTGGCCTCTCCCGTTGCTGAGCACAGGCTCCAGACGGGCAGGCTCAGTGGCCATGGCTCACGGGCCCAGCCGCTCCACGGCATGCGGGATCTTCTCGGACCGGGGCACGAACCCGTGTCCCCTGCATCAGCAGGCGGACTCTCAACCACTGCGCCACCAGGGGAGCCCAACATTATGTTTTAATATAATTTATAAGTGCCTCTGAAAGGCTATCTCCTCAATTTTGGCAGGATAGAACCAAACATCCCAGGCAAATAAGCATCAAAGAACTTCAGGGGAAAAGATATGGTATTCTTCATTCATAACCAATTTTCAAGCTTTGTTATTAAAATACTAGAAGAGCTTCAAAATCATTATCACCACTTCATACAGAAATGAGCATTGTTGCAAATAACTGAAAACCCAGTGAATGGTGACTTATACAGGGGCTTATTTTTCTCACATTGAAAAAAAATCTCCAAGGAGTTGCTGCTGGTATTGGGTCAGCGGTTCAGTGATTTCAGCCCCGTTGTCTCTGTGAATCTTTCAGCCTTTACCTCGTGGCTGTTGCCTAATGGTCAAAAGATGACTGCTGGTCACAGGTAGCATGTCCAAGTTCAAGATGGAAAAAGTCATGATTGGCAATTCCAGCTATATCTTTCTCTTTCATCAAGATAAACAAGTCTTCCTAGAGACTCCAGAAGACTCTTGGGAAGTAGGAGAAGTATTTAATTTTCCAGCCACGAAAATAAAAATAACAAGATTAAATAGGGGTGTGAATATCTGTTGAGTTGGGGGAAAATGTTTAACACACCGTTATAGAGAAACTGCTTGTTCCAAAGTCTACAAACTAAGCTAATTTCTAATTCTGTTTAATATGCATTTGACTATTAATAACAGGTAATTCAATCTTTTTTCCTAGAAGGATTATATGGATACCATTAGTGCCAGATTTGATACCAGGTGTACAATAGTTTGGTTTGTTGTTGTGTTATTGTTTCTACTTAGGCTAAGAATATTCTCTTTGGTAGCAAGTGTTTATTGCTTGGAATGTGATGGTTTTGCATTACTGAATCCATACATAAATTATTTTACATATAGGGAGGTAAAGCATATGTTCTTACTGTTAAATTCTGAACCTGATGTTTTTGAAATATTCCCCAAACATTCTGGAGTCTTACATAGTTTCAACATGGGACACTCATTTTTCTTCCCCTTTTATGAAAATCATAAGATCATTAAAGCCACCCCATCTGGAAACATTGGAATCACATTTCCTTTGGCTCTTTTTCTCCCTCTTTTCTCATTGGTTGATCATTTTTCCAAACTACCAACTGATAATAATATATTTTAGAGGCATTGTTTCTTTTTTTTTTTTTTTTTTTTTTTTTGCGGAGTACGCGGGCGTCTCACTGTTGTGGCCTCTCCCGTTGCGGAGCACAGGCTCCGGACGCGCAGGCTCAGCGACCATGGCTCACGGGCCCAGCTGCTCTGCGGCATGTGGGATCTTCCCGGACCGGGGCACGAACCCGTGCCCCCTGCATCGGCAGACGGACTCTCAACCACTGCGCCACCAGGGAAGCCCCGCGAGGCACTGTTTCTTAATCAGTGGGGTACCAAATGCATGCACCAAGAAATGCATCATTTGTAGGTAATTAAAAATCATTGATAAAACTGATCAAAATTGTTTTGATTTTTATTACCCCCATGTGCTGACAATTCTAGGCAATGTGTAATCATATATGCCTCCCTGTTAGGACAAACCACCATGACCCTGTCTCCTTACTTTTAGTATGCACTGCTTCGTATTTCCAAGACTTCTCTTTCCAATAAATTAATAGTTTAATATTTTAAAGAGCCAACACTGTCTGAAATATTTTATATCGATGAAAATTCTGCATTTCTTTTCATGGTTTTATTCCTTTGATTATAATCATGGCATCATCTCTTGATTGAAAAAAAAGGGTGAACAGAGACATGAATAATATTTAAACTAAATGAAAATTGGGCATAAATTTACACTTGTAACAGAAGTAGAATTTGACTATTATCTACAGAATATTTCTGTTTTTAAGTTTTTGGATATGTTTTTTCCCAAAAGGAAAAAATAAAAGAAAACCTAAAACTGAAATTATGTTTATTGCAATATTTCTTATTTCAAAGTGGATATCTCAAACTCCGTATTTCCATTTCAGTTTTGGGCTAAATATGGAATACAGGGGGAAAGGACAGCACAAGGTAAACCCTTTTCATTTGAAGAATTGTACATAATGAATTTAATTCTGTAATAATGTTAAGTACCAGACGTGAAATGCTTGCTAGCATTCCAATCTTTGTTTTTCCTTTACATTGAATTTTAAAAGAAAGCAAACAAAGTGAGAAAAGATGAATTTCTCAAATTCATTGTGATCCTTTATTTCTCCAGGCATTTTTGGACAGAAACTGGAAGATACTGTCCGTTATGAGAAGAGATACGGACACCGTCTGGCTCCAATGTTGGTGGAGCAGTGCGTGGACTTTATCCGACAAAGGGGGCTGAAGGAAGAGGGTCTCTTCCGACTGCCGGGCCAGGCTAACCTTGTCAAGGAGCTGCAGGATGCCTTTGACTGTGGAGAGAAGCCATCCTTTGACAGGTAGATTTCAAGTTTTCACTAACCATCCTTCACTGAGACACTCAAACTCAACCAAAAGGTTGCAGTAAACTGAGATGACATAATCTTAATTGATGTTGTAACAGTTTAGAAGATGGATTATATGGCCTCACAAAGATGGATTGTTTCTAAGTTACAGAGTCAAAAATTTGATACTTTAGATGTCTTTCTCTGCCATACTCCCCCCCCAACCTTAAAACATTATTATTTATTCTTTTCCTTTGGCCCTAAATTAAAACTGTATTAAACTTTTACATTGGAAAAGTAAATTTTCAGAATAGGAGTCTTCTCTTGTTTGATGTTTCTTTGAATTCTTTCAGCTAAGGGATATTAAAAGTGTTGATAAACAGAGATTGGGATATTGGCAATGTAATTAAAAGCATTATATTTTTAAATATATAGCTCCATCTTAATCTAAAATAGATTTGCAAAGAAACAAGGAGAAGTATATAGTATGGTGAAATTCAGGAAATAATGGAAGTTTCAGAGAAGAATGCATAAAGCATCCATAACTCCACTAACTGAGTTGAACACTGATAATATTTTGTAAATTACCTCCTCCTGTTCAATTTTTTTAATTCAGTGGAAAAATAGAGTCATTTATCCTAATATTATTAACTCAACATTTGTAGCAGGGTTTTTTTCATATCAAGAGTTGAAAAATGCCCTTTTATTCCAGCATATTCTAACTTAACATCTGATCATTGGCAACCTCTGTAAGCATAATTTTTAATAACTATTTCACTCTATAGGTATATTGTTCATAATTGCTTCAATAAATTTGGACATTTAAGTCGTGACTTTATTACTGTTACAAGTAATGTTGTAGTGAGTACACATTGATATAAATATTTTCTATTTTTGGAATATTTTTTCAGGAGAGATTCTCAGTATTGGACTTGTGGATAAGAATAGTTTTGATACTTGAAAATTGCCTGCTTAAGTAGTATTTCTCTTAATAGACAGATAGACAAGAAGACTCTTGAATACATGATATGAGATAAAGGAAGCATCATTGAGAGTATGGGCTTGTTCCAATCCAAAAAATTCATGGTAACTCATTTGATGCCCCTTTACTGGTCACATTAACAAAACCCCGAACAGTGATACAATCATGCTGGCAAGGTGTGTTGAGGTAGGTGCCCTGATGGTGAGAGTACAGATCATCATAGTCTTTCTAAAGAAATTTGGTAATGCATTTCAAGACCCTTTAAGCAGGCAAGTCCAGTCCTAGAAAAAAATCAGATATTTGGAAAAAAATGAAGCACAAATTTGCTTATTACAATTTCCATAATAGTGAAGAATGAATTCCAATCTATTATCTCTAGCAATAGACTGTGGTTAATATAATATAATAAAATGTTATTCACTTATTAAAATTTTGGGAAAATGCTGATTAGATAATAAGTAGAAAAATTAGACAGGATAAATTAATTGATCAAAATGCCACCTTTTTACAAAAAGTGTCACAGTTTATGAAGATTCATAAATTCCCTCTGAGAGAGAAAAATTAAATGTGGTGGTAAAGAAATGAATTCAAAACTAGGGTCAGAGAACAAATTTCAAAAATGCAGATATATTTTTGGTTGGGGAGCCACATGTCTTATTCTATACTTTGAAAAAAAAAAAAAAAAGATCCACAGCTCCATAGTTCAGCCCTGTCCGCAAGATATAAACAATGGTTTATCTAGGAGAAATGTAATTTTTTGTTCCAAAATTAGAAAAAAGTTTGTCAATGGAATCCTCAAAATAAAATATCAGATTATGGGATAAACAACATCCTATACAATGAACTCATGTGACATTGATAAATTTCAGTGGTCTTTTTCTTTACATTTATGTATGGCCTAAATATATGCAGATGACCTTAATAGCAAAGTTTATCTATTAAAAGCTCTTTTGACACAGGCATTTAAAATTTGGTTCTTTTAACAGCTCTCTGCTAATATGTGCAATTTAGGGGGATATTTTATATATTTAAGGATACTTGTAAAAGATGTGCCCTGTAAGCAAAATTATTCCTCTGTAACTATAGGCTGACAATGAACTTTATATAAAATGTGATCCCAGTTAAGAAAAATGTATTTTTTTTGTATAAAAATGCATCAGTTCATAGAGACTAAAGAAAATATAACAAAAGATAAACATTAATTTTGTGGAATAATGAATGACATTCTCCCCTTTTTTATACTGTAAATTCAGTAACTATACATTACTTTTATAATCAGAAATTTAATCAGAAAGATCTTTAATTAATTTCATGCTGCACAAAAATTTCCTTATCTTTTGATAATTTCTGAAGTGTAACTACAGAAACTCCCCATTTACTGGAAAATCTGTAAAAGAGAGTTACAGAGAGTATTTCAGCGTCAGAAACAATATGGTAACATTGCTAGTATGCTTTGAGAAAAAGGAGTGTCATTTGTTTCCTCAGTCATTCACTGGTTCAGGTTTCTACACTGGTGTATTAAACCACCCCAAAACTGTGTGGCATAAGCAATAACAACCAATCATTTGTTTATAAATCAGCAATTTAGGCAGACCTTGGCAAGGATGTGCTCATTCCTCCAGTACATAGTGTTGGTTCACGTAGATCAGTTAGGTCTGAAGGATCTAAGATATGGCTTCACTCACATGTCCGTAGCATTGTCTGAGGTGACTAAGGTAGCTGAAGGCTGCATGGTCCTTTACCTCCCTCTCTCTGTCTCTCTCTGTCTGTCCGTCTCTCTCTCTCTGTAGTCTCACATCCAATAGTGTGTCTCTTCATGCAACTTTTATCTCTAGCAGATTAGTCAGATCAAGCGACATTAAGGCTCAGGGTTCTAAGAGAGTAAAGCTGGAAGCTTATAAGCATTGCATTGCTCAAAGCAAGTCACAAGACAGGGCCAGCCTAGATTTTGGGAAAGGGAAGTAAACTCCAGAACTTAATGGAAAGAAGTGGCAAGCATATACAGAGAAGGAAAAATTTGTGAGACACTATTTTAGGAGAAAATCACTATAGCTTTAAAGTCTAGAAATCAAGTGGAGTAAATTCCCTAACTTTGTTCTTTTTCAAGAGTATTTTGTATATTCTAGGTCATTTGCATATCTGTAAAAAATTTAGTATAAGTTTGTCAGTTTCTACAAAAAATCCTATTAGGATTTTGATAGAAACTTCATTGAATCTAGAAATCTATCAATCTAGAAAAGTGACATCTTAAAAATATGAAATCTTCTAATCCTTGAACATAGCCCATCTCTACATGTCATTAGGACTTTTTGTATTTCAGCAATACAAAATTGTATTGTAATTTTCATTGTAAGATCTTGCTCCATTTTGCTAAATTTATCCTTAACTAATGTTTATAAATGCACCTGTAAATAGTATTATTTTTTATGTTTAATTTTCTAGTTGCTTACTGCTAGATTATACAAATATGATTTTTTATATAGAGATTTTTCCTATAAACTTGGCAAATTTAGTTATAAATGCTAGAGGGTCCTTCTAGATCCCTTAGGATTTTCTCTGTGCATGATCTTGTTGACTGTATATAATGAGAGTATTATTTCTTCCTTTTCAATAAGCTTTGCATTCCTCCTTCTTAATTTTCTGTATTTGCTAAGAACTATTCTACAATAGTAGTGAGTGGATATACGTTTTGTATATGTAGAGGGAAGTTTTTAGTCTTTTGCTATTACTCATGCTGGTAGCTATAAGTTTTGTGTAGATGCCCTTTATCAGGTTTGAAAATGTTCTTATATTTCTAGTTTACTGACAGTTTTAATAATGACAGACAATTGAATTTGATCAAATCCACTTTTTCTGCATTTATTGCAGAAATTATCTGGTTTGTCTGTTTTATTATGTTAATGAGGTGAATTTCAAATGTTAAACCAACTTTGCGTTCCTAAGATAAACCACTTTTGGTTGTTATGTATTACTCTTTTAATATATTGACGTATCTGACTTGGAAATAACTTGTTGAGGATTTTTGGATCCGTATTCATCAGGGCTATTGACCTAGCAACTTCTTTTCTTGGAATGCATTTGACTAGTTTTGTTATCAAAGAAATTCTGGCCTCAAAAGTAGGCCAGAAAATGTTCCCTCAACCTCTATTTTCAGAAAAATTGTATGTAGTTTGTATTATTTCCTCCATAAATCTTGGGTAAAATTTACCAGTGACATCCTTAGAGGTGAGGTGAAACAGGTTGATCCTGAATAGCCCAGTAGGTTATAAAAAGAAATTTAGTTTTTATTCAAAGAGATATGGAAATCCATTGAAAGATATTTAACAAGCAAATGGAATAATTTTATTCACATGTTAAGAAGAAAAGGTCACTCTGTGAGGGAAAACTAATATTTTCTACTACTCCACCCACAGAACACTTCTGACACCAAATGTTTGGGTTTTCCGTAAGAAGCAATTCTCCAATTCTTGGTAGACACCCACTGAGTGTCCTACGATTTAATCAATTCTGGCACTAACTGCCCAGAGTTAGTGCAGACCCCACAGGTTAAGGGCTCATTTCCACAAGTCTGCCCCCTCCTACTTCAGGTACCAATTACAAGTCCCAGGTTGCCACCTGTACTTCTGACCAACTAGCCATAAACCTGAGGTTCCTCAAGATCAATCATTTGCTAGAATAGCTCACAGAACTCAGGAAAACAGTTCAGTTACTAGATTACTGGTTTATTATGAAAGGATACAATTCAGGAACACAGATGAAAGAGATGCATAGGGAGGAATGGGGTAGGGGCTCAGAGCTTCCATGCCCTCACCAGACGTACAACCCTCCTGGCACTATGACGTGTTCACTAACCTAGAAGCTTTCCAAACCTCTTCAGTGAGGATATTTTTATGAAGGCTTCATTATATAGGCATGACTGATTAAACCCTTAGGCTAAAGTTCCAACCTTCTAATTACCTGATTGGTTTCTCTGGCAACCACCCTTCACTCACCCCACCCTCCATCATCCTTATCGGCTTTCTCAAGGATGCCTTAACATAAATTCAGGCATGGTTGAAAGGGGCTTGGTATGAATAACAAAGACTTTCCTTTCACCTTCCTCACTCCAGAATTATTTTAGGAACTGGGGATAAAAAACAAATATTATAACAAAAGACACTTCTATTACTCTTATAATTTAGGAAATTACAAGGGTTTTAGGAGCTCTGACCAGGAGCTAGGGATAAAAACCAAAATACATCATGGTATCACAATCTGGCAATCTGAATATGCTTGTTTTGACAAATAAATTGTTAAGCTTGAGTCTTTCAGTAGTAGGGAGACAGAAATACAAATTACTGGATCTGCTGATTTTCAAAAAAGGATTTCCAGATCCATGGACAGTGAAATAAAAAGAAAAGAGTAATGTATTTGTGGCCAAATGTAATTGTAAACTACATTCTTAGGGAATAAATAATCCATAATTTCCCAAGGAGAGTATATTATTTTTGGAAATGTGTCCAAGTAGAGTATTCTGCCCCATCTGCTGTTTTAGTTACTTGACTGAGTTTAAAATTTCTCATGACCAAGTCCCAGTTCAGGTTTCAGTTCTTGGGATGTGAAGACAAACTGCCTGGGAACATTTTCTAGTTCAGGTTAAACTCACCAGTGTTCACCATCAAAGTGATCTAAAAAAGAATGTAAGTTAAAAAATGCAGATCATGCATAATGTTTTGAGTAGATATTAGTATATAAGGCAAAGCACAGAAATTTTTCTTTGTGAAATATGTTAAAGAACGACAATGAATAAGTATTTTCTCTTATTCTAATAAAGCTTATATCTCACTAAAGGGTCAACTGGATTTAACTATCATCTTTACATTTATTAAAACCTGGAAAGGAATTCCCACAGGAATTCTGCAAAGATAATCTCTAATTTTAATATTAAGTCCTATTATTATTGTAACTCTAACATTAAGCTCTAAAATTTGAATTTTAAAACAAACTTTTTAAATACCATTTTAAAATTATAAAAGTATAGTGTTATTAAAATTTAATGTAAATATTATTAAAATCATATTTTAAATTATAACTTTTTTTATACAATTTAGAATATAGAAGAATATAAGAAAGAAAGATGACTATTTCAAAATTAAACAACCCAGAGAGCTCTTGCTATATATATAAATAAGTAGATATAGAGACTTAAATATAGAGATATATCTAAATACATATATATATATATATATATACACACACACACACACACACACAATTACTGGAATCACACAGTTTTTACATCTTGCTTTTCTTGTTAACATTACATCATAAACAACTTTCCATGTCACTAAGTAGTTTTCGCAAACATGATTTCAGGGACAGTATAGTAATTCATCATATCATTATATTGGTTTGTGTTACGAGAGAAGAGAAAGATGGTTTGAGAAAAAAGAAATTAAAACATACACTACTTGAATTTAGAGAGATTGCAAGTGCATGTGCCAGTTTTTATGAAACCATACACTTTCTGCTCTTCTTTAATTATATCAAATGCTATTTTCCCAGTTCTGAGGTTCAAGTTTGAGACTTTTATGTACGCATGACTTATCAGTTAGATGATGTATTCCCATAGACTCCTTGACCAAAGTGAATTCTGAGAGAAAGGACACTCTCCTTGACCTGAAAGAATTTGTATTTAATCAGTTTATGTCAACTGTAAAAAACAACAGATGTTGGAGTTCCTAACCTTTCTTTTCTTCAATATTTCTGTTTAGAAGTGAAAAAAATTAAAATATAACATTTTATATTAAACTTCCCCACTTTGAAGGGACAAAAATGAAATGCAGAATGTGTAAAATCAGATTAGAAGCAAAGTGTTTTTTCATTTCCAAAGCTCTCCGGATGGTATCAGCTGTTAAAAGAAGACACAGTTTCGAAGAGCTGGGTGGGAAGGTAGGGTCAAAAATGGCCATGTGGGTGTCACCATCGTAGCATTAACTGCTCAGCAACAAAATAACTATGCACTTACAACAAAGCATTCAAGAGCAAGGACAGAAGCCTGGAGAAGCCAGTGATTCTACACACTGTCCAAGAATCCCATAAAACAGCTGCTGTCCGAGGTACCCCAGCTGCCCTCCCTTATACTGAGCTCACTCTGTCCTCTTCCCTCCTCTTCTCCTGTGTTTATTTATTTTTTTTTGTTTTGGTGACTGACAGGATTACAAAACAAACTGCAAGTCTACAGAGACAAGATGAAAAAAAAAGCCTAAAATTTAGAGGCAGAAAACCCAGACACATTTTAATTTTATCCTCTGGGTAGCAGTATAGCTTTGAGCATTACTGACCTGAGTTATAAAAAGTGAACTTGAAAGGGAGAGCACTATAGACACAGAAGAGATTCTCAAACATTATTTTGTATAAGAATGACCAAGAGAGAGAACTCAAGATTCAGATGCCCAGACCCCACTGGCTCTCATTCTGATTTAAAAGGTTTGAGGATACCTAGGAATCTTCATTTCAAACACAGCCCCAGGTAATTCTTTTTTTAAATTATTTTTTTTTATGTAGCAGGTTCTTATTAATCTATTTTATACATATTAGTGTATATATGTCAATCCCAATTTCCCAATTCATCCCACCACCACCACCTTCACCACCGCCGCCGCGCCTCCCAACCCCCCACTTTCCCCCTTTGGTGTCCATACGTTTGTTCTTTACACCTGTGTCTCTATTTCTGCCTTGCACCATTTTTCTGCACCATTTTTCTAGATTCCACATGTATGCGTTAATATATGATATTTGTTTTCTGACTTACTTCACTTTGTATGACTGTCTCTAGGTCCATTCCACATCTCTACAAATGACCCAATTTCATTCCCTTTTATGGCTGAGTACTATTCCATTGTATATATGTACCACATCTTCTTTATCCATTCATTTGTCGATGGGCATTTAGGTTGCTTCCATGACCTGGCTATTGTAAATAATGCTGCAATGAACATTGGGGTGCATGTGTCTTTTTGAACTATGGTTTTCTCTGGGTATATGCCCAGTAGTGGGATTGCTGGATCATATGGTAATTCTATTTTTAGTATTTTAAGGAACCTCCATACTGTTCTCCATAGTGGCTGTATCAATTTACATTCCCACCAACAGTGCAAGAGGGTTCCCTTTTCTCCACACCCTCTCCAACATTTGTTGTCTGTAGATTTTTTGATGATGTCCATTCTAACTGGTGTGAGGTGATACCTCATTGTAGTTTTGATTTGCATTTCTCTGATAATTAGTGATGTTGAGCAGCTTTTCAGGTGCCTCTTGGCCATCTGTATGTCTTCTGGGGAGAAATATCTATTTAGGTCTTCTGCCCATATTTTGATTGGGTTGTTTTTTTAATATTGAGCTGCATGAGCTGTTTATATATTTTGGAGATTAATCCTTTGTCCAATGATTCATTTGCAAATATTTTCTCCCATTCTGAGGGTAGTCTTTTTGTCTTGTTTATGGTTTCCTTTGCTGTGCATCAGCTTTGACGTTTCACTAGGTCCCATTTGTTTATTTTTGTTTTTATTTTCATTACTCTAGGAGGTGGGTCAGAAAAGATCTTGCTGTGATTTATGTCAAAGAGTGTTTTTCTTATGTTTTCCTCTAAGAGTTTTATAGTGTCTTAAACTTAAAACTATAGTTTTAAGTTTTATAGGTCTTACATTTAGGTCTTTAACCCATTTTGAATTTATTTTTGTGTATGGTGTTAGGGAGTGTTCTAACTTCATTCTTTTATATGTAGCTGTCCAGTTTTCCCAGCAGTACTTATTGAAGAGGCTATCTTTTCTCCATTGTATACTCTTGCCTCCTTTATCAAAAATAAAGTGACCATAGGTGCGTGGGTTTATCTCTGGGCTTTCTTTCCTCTTCCATTGATCTATATCTCTGTTTTTGTGCCAGTACCATATTGTCTTGATTACTGTAGCTTTGTAGTATAGTCTGAAGTCAGGGAGTCTGATTCCTCCAGCTCCGTTTTTTTCCCTCAAGAATGCTTTGGCTATTTGGAGTCTTTTGTGTTTCCATAAAAATTTTAAGAGTTTTTGTTCTAGTTCTGTAAAAAATGCCATTGGTAATTTGATAAGGATTGCATTGAATCTGTAGATTTCTATGGGTAGTATAGTCAGTCATTTTCACAATGTTGATTTTTCCAATCCAAGAACATGGTCTATCTCTCCATATGTTTGTGTCATCTTTGATTTCTTTCATCAGTGTCTTATAGTTTCCCGAGTACAGGTCTTTTGTCTCCTTAGGTAGGGTTATTCCTAGGTGTTTTATTCTTTTTGTTGCAGTTGTAAATGGGAGTGTTTCCTTAATTTCTCTTTCAGATTTTTCATCATTAGTGTATAGGAATGCCAGAGATTTCTGTGCATTAATTTTTTATCCTGCAATTTTACCAAATTTATTGATTAGCTCTAGTAGTTTTCTGGTAGCATCTTTAGGATTCTCTATGTAGAGTATCATGTCATCTGCAAACAGGGACAGTTTTACCTTTTCTTTTCCAATTTGTATTCCTTTTTCTTCTCTGATTGTCATGGCTAGGACTTCGAGAACTATGTTGAATAACAGTGGTGAGAGTGGACATCCTTGTCTTGTCCTGAACTTAGAGGAAATGCTTTCAGTTTTTCACCATTGAGAATGATGTTTGCTGTGGGTTTGTCATATATGGCCTTTATTATGTTGAGGTAGTTCCCTCTATGCCCACTTTCTGGAGAGCTTTCATCATAAGTGGTGTTGAATTTTGTCAAAAGATTTTTCTGCATCTACTGAGATGATCATATGGTTTTTATTCCTTAATTTGTTAATATGGTGTATCACATTGATTGATTTGCATATATTGGAGAATCCTTGCATTCCTGGGATAAATCCCACTTGATCATGGTGTATGATCCTTTTAATGTGTTGTTGGATTCTGTTTGCTAGTATTTTGTTGAGGATTTTTGCATCTATATTCATCAGTGATATTGGTCTGTAATTTTCTTTTCTTGTAGTACCTTTGTCTGGTTTTGGTATCAGGGTGATGGTGGCCTTGTAGAGTGAGTTTGGGAGTGTTCCTTCCTCTGCAATTTTTTGGAAGATATTGAGAAGGATGGGTGTTAGCTCTTCTCTAAATGTTTGGTAGAGTTCACCTGTGAAGCCATCTGGTCCTGGGTTTTTGTTTGTTGGAAGATTTTTAATCACAGTTTAAATTTCAGTGCTTGTGATTGGTCTGTTCATGTTTTCTATTTCTTCCTGTCTCAGTCTTGGAAAGTTATATCTTTCTAAGAATTTGTCCATTTCTTCCAGGTTGTCCATTTTAATGACTTAGAGTTGCTTGTAGTAGTCTCTTATGATGCTTTGTATTTCTTCAGTGTCCATTTTAACTTCTTTTTCTTTTCTAATTTTATTGATTTGAGTCCTCTCCCTCTTTTTCTTGATGAGTCTGGCTAAAGGTTTATCAATTTTGTTTATCTTCTCAAAGAACCAGTTTTTAATTCTATTGATCTTTGCTCTTGTTTGCTTTGTTTCTATTTCATTTATTTCTGTTCTGATCTTTATGACTCTTTCCCTCTACTGCATTTGGGTTTTGTTTGTTCTTCTTTCTCTGGTTCCTTTAGGTGTAAGATTAGATTGTTTATTTGAGATTTTTCTTGTTTCTTGAGGTAGGATTGTATTGCTATAACTTTCCCTCTAGAACTGCTTTTGCTGCATCCCATAGGTTTTAGATGATTGTGTTTTTGTTGTCATTTGCCTCTAGGTACTTTTTGATTTCCTCATTGATTTCTTCAGTGATCTTTTGGTTATTTAGTAATGTATTGTTTAGTCTCCACGTGTTTGTGCTTTTTACGGTTTTTTTCCCTGTAATTGATTTCTAATCTCATAGCGTTGCTGTCGGAAAAGATGCTTGATATGATTTCCATTTTCTTAAATTTACCGAGGCTTGATTTGTGACCCAAGATGTGATCTATCCTGGAGAATATTCCACGTGCACTTGAGAAGAAAGTGTAATCTGCTGTTTTCAGATGGAATGTCCTATAAATATCAATTAAATCTCTCTCGTCTATTGTGTCACTTGAAGCTTGTGTTTCCTTAATTTTCTGTCTAGATGATCTGTCCATTGATGTCAGTGAGATGTTAAAGTCCCCCACTGTTATTGTGTTGTTGTCAATTTCCTCTTTTATAGAAGTTAGCAGTTGCCTTATGTACTAAGGTGCTCCTATGTTGGGTGCATATATATTTATAACGTTATATCTTCTTCTTGGATTGATCCCTTGATCATTATGTAGTGTCCTTTCTTGTCTCTTGTAACAGTCTTTATTTTAAAGTCATTTTATCTCATGAGTGTTGTTACTCCAGCTTTCTTTTGATTTATATTTGCATGGAATATTTTTTTCCATCTCCTCACTTTCAGTCTGTATGTGTCCCTAAGTTTGAAGTGGGTCTCTTGTAGACAGCATATATATGGGTCTTGGTTTTGTAACCATTCAGCAAGCCTGTGTCTTTTGGTTGGAGCATTTAATCCATTCATGTTTAAGGTAATTATCGATATATATGTTCCTATTACCATACTCTTCATTGTTATTGGTTTGTTTTTGTAAGTCCTTTTCTTCTCTTGTGGTTCCCACTTAGAGAAGTTACTTTTGTTGTGGAGCTGGTTTGGTGGTGCTGAATTCTCTTAGCCTTTGCTTGTCTGTAAAACTTTTGATTTCTCTGTTGAATCTGAATGAGATCCTTGCTGGGTAGAGTAATCTTGGTTGTAGTTTCTTCCCTTTCATCACTTTAAATATATCATGCCACTCCCTTCTGGCTTGTAGAACTTCTGCTGAGAAATCAGCTGTTAACCTTATGGGAGTTCCCTTGTATGTTATTTGTCATTTTTCCCTTGTTGCCTTTAATAATTTTTCTTTGCCTTTAATTTTTGTTAATTTGATTATTATGTGTCTCAGTGATGTGTCTTTGTGTGTTTCTCCTTGGGTTTATCCCGCCTAGTACTCTCTGCACTTCCTGGACTTGTGTGCCTATTTCCTTTCCCATGTTAAGGAAGTTTTCGACTATAATCTCTTCAAATATTTTCTCAGGTCCATTCTCTCTCTCCTTCTGGGACCCCTTTAATTCAAATGTTGGTACATTTAATGTTGTCCCAGAAGTCTCTTAGGCTGTCTTCATTTCTTTTCATTCTTTTTTCTTTATTCTGTTCCACGGCAGTGAATTCTACCATTCTGTCTTCCAGGTCACTTATCCGTTCTTCTGCCTCAGTTATTCTGCTTGATTCCTTCTAGTGTATTTTTCATTTCACTTATTATGTTGTTCACCTCTGTTTGTTTGTTCTTTAATTCTTCTAGGTGTTTGTTTTTTAATTCTTCTAAGTCTTTGTTAAATATTTCTTTCATCTTCTGGATCTTTGCCTCCATTCTTTTTCTGAGGTCCTGGATTATCTTCACTATCATTATTCCGAATTCTTTTTCTGGAAGGTTGCCTATCTCCACTTCATTTAGTTGTTTTTCTGGGGTTTTATCTTGTTCCTTCATCTGGTACAGAGTCCTCTGCCTTTTCATTTTGTTTATCTTTCTGTGAATGTGGTTTTCGTTCCACAGGCTGCAGGATTGTATTTCTTCTTGCTTCTATTGTCTGCCCTCTGGGGGATGAGGCTCTCTGACCCTAGGTAATTCTTATATACATGGTACTCTAACCACAACTTGTGAAATAGTAGCCAGACTATGGGCTGCAAGAGTGTGGGTTAAAGGGAAACTGATCATTTGAAGTGATGTGTCTCAGTTTCCTCATATATGAAATGGAGAAAAAAGTTTAACCTCATGGCACTAATGAAAGCAACATATTATTTCTGACTAAGCTAAGCAGATCTTACCCTGCTGTGAAAGATAAATTACTTTCTGGGATGTACAGTTTATGTGTAAAATATAAAATTTCCTATCTGCTAAAATAGGTCTGAAATTTTAGAACAGCCTGAAAAGTACGTCCCTGCACCTATGCTTTGATCCATGTGAAAACTCAAACACTGGGGAGTTCGGTAATGCACTACAGGTATAGAGCGTGAATAAAGATCTACTGGTCAGGTCTGATGGAAAAAAGTGAAGAAAGAAAATACTAGCTTAAGGGCATGTGGATAGGTAAAGGGTTGGAAAAGCAAAGAACAGACTCCCAGGAGTTTGCCTAAGGCAAGCCCTGAACTTGTAGACAGCAAACTAGCTACCTGTTTTCAGCAACCGAAATGATTTTCCAAAGTTCAGAAAAGGGCCAGCCCTCCAAAGTCCTGGGAAGCTGTTTAGCTGTGGTAACTCTTAATGTTTCTATATTTTGATGCAGTTCTTAGATATTATGATGGCTTAACAAGATTGATAACCATTGTCTTAGAGTACTTCTCAAATGTCTGTAATTCACATAGGACCATCCTGACTTTAGCCATATTCATATAACACCTGTACTTGGTTACTGAACTTTTTCTTTAAACTGTTTTTTAAATCAATTTTGTTGTAAAAGGAACTTGATATCAGTTTTTAGTTGTAAATCAGCACTTGCCATAAATAAAAGTTTAATATAGCACAAATGCAATAGCCACAAAGAGGATATTAGATGCCATCTGAATACAGCTGCTTTGGGAAGACTCTGACCTTTTGGACCTCTGTTTATTTGATGAAAGTGGAGATTGGCACAGGCTAGGACCACTTGAACACGTCTTTCATCCCCAACTGATACTTCCTACTTGTTATAATCAGGAGAACTGAAAGGCAATCAAGAATGGGCTAATGGTTCCTACTGTGTAATTTAATGTCTCTTAGTGTCCTATCCGTGTGGCACCTGACTTGGAATAGCCCACGCTTTGGGAAGTACAGTCAGATTGCTCTTTGCTAGCACTGACAGGCCGACTTCCCTGAATGCTTGGCTTCTTATCTAATTTGAACCATGGGTGTAACTTACAAGTGTTCCATGAAACCCCCTTGTAAACATACCAAGGTCTGAAAAATTAATGAGCTTTAAGGGAAAATATTCCATATGTGGAAAATACTCACCCGAATGGATACTTACTAAATATTTTACGTAAGACAGGTTGTTAGCTAGAAATCTGTCATGTTCCATTGTGCTTACTCTCTTGGTGATGTATCTAAAAAGCCAGCACATGTGAAGTGGGGGAACTGAATTACACCTTCCTTTCAATTTAGCTTTGAATAAATTTAAGTTCACTTCCAATGAAACCTGATTGAGTGATGAAGAAAAATGGCCAATTAACCAAGAAGTTTCCCAGTATTTGGCATATCTATCAATTGGCATTTGTGTACTTATTTGTAAGGAAGCAGTGTAGGAATAAGAGTTCAGGCTTTGATAAGAAGCAGGTACCATTTACTACCTATGTTAACAATCTGAGACTAGTTACTTAACTTCTCCAAATTCCTAGTTTCCTCATATGTAAAATGGAAATAACACTTAACCCCCCCAGAGTTGTTGTATTCATGAATTTAAAAATAAAACAAAATGGAACAAAAACACCAGGAGTAAGTGGTACAGAGTGAAGAAGACACTTAGCACATTTATTGTCATTGTAAGTATCATGATGTTGGTGATGATGGTTTTAACATTTTGTATGACAAGGAAAAGTAATATCCTGAACCCATAAATACAGAAACTAGTGCTTAACCATAAACTCTTAAGTGTTTTTAATCCAGAATATCTTCATTTCTGTTTTGAAATCTCCATAACAATTCCTACTGAAAGAAATCAGATACCTATAATGTTTTATGTTCTGAAAGTGTGTTTTTGTGTGTCTTGTAAGTCAGATTGTAAATATTCTTGCATGAGTTTGGTGAAAGTACATCCCTTAAAGGTATATATTTTCTAAAATAAGTTTATTGAGTCATATTTTACATATCTTGCAATTCGTCAATTTCAAGGATACAATTCAATGATTTTTAACAAATTTACTTAGTTATGCAACCATTACCATATATTGGTTTTAGCACATTTTCATCACCCAAATAGTGTCTTTTATACCATTTACTGTTATTTCCAGCAGCCCTTCCTCCCCAGGCAACCACTAATGTACTTACTTTCTGTCTCTATAGATTTTCCCTTTTCTGGACATTTTATATAAATAGAAGTATTCAATACATGGTCTCTTGCATCCAGCTTTTTTCTCTTAGCATAATGCTTTTGAGGTTTGTCCATGTTATAGCATGTATCAATAGTTTGTTGCTTTGCATTGATGAATATAATTTTTTTTTAAATTTTATTTATTTATTTTTGGCTGTGTTGGGTCTTCGTTTCTGTGCGAGGGCTTTCTCTAGTTGCAGTGAGCAGGGGCCACTCTTCATCACGGTGTGCCGGCCTCTCACTATTGTGGCCTCTCTTGTTGCGGAGCACAGCCTCCAGACTCACAGGCTCAGTAGTTGTGGCTCACGGGCCTAGTTGCTCCTTAGCATGTGGTATCTTCCCAGACTAGGGCTCGAACCCGTGTCCACTGCATTAGCAGGCAGATTCTCAACCACTGTGCCACCAGGGAAGTCCCAATTAATGGAAATTTATTTTGTAGATATACTACAGTTTGTTTATTCATTCATCAGTTGGTTGATATTTAAGTAGTTTCTGTTTTTTGGCTTTTATGAAGAATGCTGCTGTGAACATGCATGTACAAGTTTTTGTGTGGACATGTTTTCATTTCTCTTGGGTGTATACCTAGAAGTAGAATTGCTAGGTTTATGTTTAACATTTGGGGAATTGCCAAACTGTTTCCCAAAGTGGCTGAAACATTTTATATTTCTACCAGCAATGTATGAGTGTTCCAATTTTTTATCCTAGCCATTCTGGTGAATGTGAAATGGTATCTCATTGTTGTTTGAGTTTGCATTTCCTTAATGACTACTGATGTTGTGTATCTTTTTATGTGCTTATGAGCCATTCATGTATACACTTTAGAAGGCATATGGTTTTTAAATGTTTGATTTTTCTGGTTATCTATCTTGATAATTTATTATAAGGAAATGGTTGAAAAATTGCTAAAGAATCAAAATAGTGTTCTGGGAATTGAGATAAACATCTGTGATATCATGAGAGTATGCATATGCATACTCATGAGGATCTCACTGTGGATATTCACTTAAAACTCTGTATGTATAAAGTAAAATTCTACATGTATGACTACAATATGAACTCAAAGAAAGTAGAGAATTTTGACTCTTGATCACCTTTTTTATCCCTAGCATCTAGAACAGTGTCTGACACAACGTAGGCATTCAATATATCTTTGTTGAATAAATGGATACAAGGAGTATATTTTGAATATATTTGTTGGGTAAAAGAGTGCAAATATTTCTGATATCTCAATAAGTAGACAACTCATGCTCTTATTTTCATAGATTAGAATTCAGGAAATTTGAAAAATGTCATGTTTCAAAACAACTTCTAAAATTCTGTTAAAATATCATTTTTGTCAACTCAAGCAAAATGCCTGCCGATGTTAATGTGGAGTCATAATCTGATGAATGGGAACACAATTTCATACAAGCCACAAATCTAAATTAAAACCAGTACCTTTGTTTGTTTTGTATTCCAGAAATGCTCCATGAATATGGATGCAGTATACTTCCAAAGTGAAGTAGATTTTGATTTATAACAAAACAACAACGAAAAATAAAAACAACCCCCCTAACTTCTGCTCAATACAATTTGTTTGTCTCTCTTCTTCCCGTTTATACTGACCTCTCTTAAATATAGTCCTAGTAGATAACAGCACTAATATAATATATATCTGTATACGTGGTAGCAAAGTATCCTTTCCAACAAAGAGCATGACAGCATTTATTAGTAGGAGATTCACAATAAATATATAATTGGATCCTTTAAAGTTTTTTAGTCTTTCCCCCAATACGTATATATACACACAAATTAATAAACTGGAATGGTATCATTTTAGCTCTTATGTGGAGAATGCTTTTGTGTTGTAATAAAAGACTGTTGAAGTGTTCAGAGGAGGAACATGTTCTGCGTGGACTTGAACAGTTTGGGTGTTGATTTTGTAGATTCATCTGGATATGCCAGAAAACCCTTTTAAGTTCCCTCTAGCACCATGAGTTACAGATTCAACAGTGTAAAATTAGGCATTTCTTTATTCATCTCCTTTATAACAGGGGTCCCCAGCTCCCGGGCCGTGGACCTGTACGGGTCCGCAGCCTGTTAGGAACCGGTCCGCACAGCAGGAGGTGAGCAGCGGCAGAGCGAAGCTTCATCTGCTGCCCCCCCCCCCCCCGCCCCTTGACTCCCTATCGCCTCGCATTACCGCTTGAACCATTCCCCCGCCTCCGCCCCCGTCCGTGGAAAAACTGTCTTCCACAAAACCGGTCCCTGGTGCCAAAAAAGCTAGGGACCGCTGCTTTATAAGGCACAAAGGTTTTGTTTCCTACCTTATTGACTTTATTAGAAGAAAATAAGTATTCTGGAAAAGAATGTTTGCATCCTTTATTGTTTATCCTAGAATCAGATAATCAAAATTTTCCAGTCTTGTGATGGTTACGAAAGGAAATGAGCAACATGCAAAAGAGTCAGCCTTAAAGATACATTAATAAGAAAAAAAAGTTAGATTAATGAAACTTTGCTATTTAGGTTTCATTAACTAGAAAAATTACCGGTGATATTTAGCTCTGTTTTATTTTTATTTAAAAATGGAAATATTAAATTATATACATAGATTTTAAATGCTGTTGGGGAAACTTAAAAATACATTTTTTCCATAAATATACCCCGTCAACATCAGAACATCAATAATGATTCTCTGGGACATTCTTGGTTGCATAATCTGAAATCTCTCAGGAAAGAAAATTAATTGTTGAATGTATTATGATGACGACATTTCCTTTGTTTCTCCTGAAAATCCATCTGCAGAGTTTAGTAAAGGGAAAAATATGTAGGCAGACAACATAAAATTGTAAAGCAACTCAATACAGCTGTAACTTCTCTATTTTAGCTAAGCCAATTTCATTGTTTGCCAAGATTTTGAAGATCATATGAAACTGAAATTACAACCCATAACGTTTTAAGTCCAGGGTACAATTGAAACAAGCAAGGGTTATGTGATAAAGTCTCTGGTACATACAATTACCAATGTAAAGACATGAAAACTAGTAGAGCAACAGAGGTTTCTCTGTGAAAGAATCCTTTGCATCTGTACATCAGGAGTCAAATGTTAGGAAAGACAGCATATCCCATTTAAGCAAGAAATGTGGAAGATCATCATTTACATCTCATTAGATAATTGCATAATCACAGTATACTTACAGAATGTATATTATTCCTTCCAGTTGTCTTTATTTCTGAGCCATTTCTGGAGGAAATGTGAGGTGGGCAAGAAGTGTCCTAATCCACCTCTCTCAAACTATAGTCACATAATCCAATGAATAGTAAGTGCTATTTGTTCATTGTAACTTAAAATTTTCTGCAAATGAGTTTTCTTGTGTCTCTTACTATGAGTAGTTTCTTTATATCCACCTGAAAATAGGTCATCTGAATTGACAACAATCTTCTAATTTTTTAAATCATTTATGCAATTCCTGGCATATATTTTACACTTCGTGAATTTAGGAAATTATGTTTCACAGAACAGCCAGAGAAAGTGTTAATGCAATGGATATTATTCCATCGTGACTCCCAACCTAGATTAGGAATGACTGTGTTTTTAAAAATCGTGAGCAAATTAACTACTTCTTCCATTAAGAGCTATAGATACTCTCTGGAATCTCAAAGGCTTGAGCTTTCTCCTGAGAAAATTATGAATAAATTCAATAAAGTTTTACTGGCACTGAGAGAGAACAAAGTCCAACATGCACAGTCAATCAAGGAGAGCCTTGATTCATTTTCTTCATACCATGAAACAAACTGGATATGTTTACAAAAATTCTACAAAGAATAAAAAATATATATATATATATGTATGTAGTACCTGTGTGTGTGTGTGTGTGTGTGTGTGTGTGTAGTATGTGTATATATGTATATATAGTATGTGGATACAAGCACACTTATTATTTTTTTTTATTTATTTTTATAAATTTATTTGTTTATTTTTTGGCTGCGTTGGGTCTTCGTTGCTGCACGTGGGCTTTCTCTAGTTGTAGTGAGCAGGGGCTACTCTTTGTTGCGGTGCACTGGCTTCTCATTGCGGTGGCTTCTCTTGTTGCGGAGCACGGGCTCTAGGCGAGCAGGCTTCAGTAGTTGTGGCACTCAGACTCAGTCGTTGTGGCTCGCAGGCTCTAGAGTGCAGGCTCAGTAGTTGTGGCTCACGGGCTTAGTTGCTCCACGGCATGTGGGATCTTCCCGGATCAGGGCTTGAACCTGTGTGCCCTGCACTGGCAGGTGGATTCTTAACCACTGCGCCACCAGGGAAGCCCCCGAGGTCTGTCTTTCTATCTTTAATAACACCTGTGACAATAATTAAACTCAACATAATCTTTAATAAGGTCTCACTCTGCATAGTTCTGATACGCACAAATTTCGGTTACTGCAATTTAAATAACACCAGTCTGCCAACAACACAGTTTAAATTTTAGCTACCAATGTATTCACTGAGAAGTTGCATAAAGTACAAACTTTGCTGCTAGCTCTTTTTTTTTTTTTTAACATCTTTATTGGGGTATAATTGCTTTACAATGGTGTGTTAGTTTCTGCCCCATAACAAAGTGAATCAGTTATACATATACATATGTTCCCATATGTCTTCCCTCTTGCATCTCCCTCCCTCCCACCCTCCCTATCCCACCACTCCAGGCTGCCACAAAGCACCAAGACAATATCCCTGTGCCATGCGGCTGCTGCCCACTAGCTATCTACTTTACTACGTTTGTTAGTGTGTATATGTCCATGACTCTCTCTCGCCCTGTCACAGCTCACCCTTCCCCCTCCCCATATCCTCAAGTCCGTTCTCCAGTAGGTCTGCGTCTTTATTCCTGTCTTACCCCTAGGTTCTTCATGACATTTTTTTTTCTTAAATTCCATATATATGTGTTAGCATACGGTATTTGTCTTTTTCTTTCTGACTTACTTCACTCTGTATGACAGACTCTAGGTTTATCCATCTCATTACAAATAGCTCAATTTCGTTTCTTTTTAAGGCTGAGTAATATTCCATTGTATATATGTGCCACATCTTCTTTATCCATTCATCCGATGATGGGCACTTAGGTTGTTTCCATCTCCGGGCTATTGTAAATAGAGCTGCAATGAATATTTTGGTACATGACTCTTTTTGAATTTTGGTTTTCTCAGGGTATATGCCCAGTAGTGGGATTGCTGGGTCATATGGTAATTCTATTTGTACTTTTTTAAGGAACCTCCATACTGTTCTCCATAGTGGCTGAACCAATTCACATTCCCACCAGCACTGCAAGAGTGTTCCCTTTTCTCCACACCCTCTCCAGCATTTATTGTTTCTAGATTTTTTGATGATGGCCATTCTGACTGGTGTGAGATGATATCTCATTGTAGTTTTGATTTGCATTTCTCTAATGATTAATGATGTTGAGCATTCTTTCATGTGTTTGTTGGCATTCCGTATATCTTCTTTGGAGAAATGTCTATTTAGGTCTTCTGCCCATTTTTGGATTGGGTTGTTTGTTTTTTTGTTATTGAGCTGCATGAGCTGCTTGTAAATTTTAGAGATGAATCCTTTGTCAGTTGCTTCATTTGCAAATATTTTCTCCCATTCTGAGGGTTGTCTTTTTGTCTTGTTTATGGTTTCCTTTGCTGTGCAAAAGCTTTGAAGTCATTAGGTCCCATGTATTTGTTTTTATTTCCATGCTCTAGGAGGTGGGTCAGAAAGGATCTTGCTGTGATTTATATCATAGAGTGTTCTGCCTATGTTTTCCTCTAAGAGTTTGATAGTTTCTGCCCTTACATTTAGGTCTTTAATCCATTTTGAGCTTATTTTTGTGTATGGTGTTAGGGAGTGATGTAATCTCATACTTTTACATGTACCTGTCCAGTTTTCCCAGCACCATTTATTGAAGAGGCTGTCCTTTCTCCACTGTACATTCCTGCCACCTTTATCAAAGATAAGGTGTCCATATGTGCGTGGGTTTATCTCTGGGCTTTCTATCCTGTTCCATTGATCTATGTTTCTGTTTTTGTGCCAGTACCATACTGTCTTGATTACTGTAGCTTTGTAGTATAGTCTGAAGTCAGGGAGCCTGATTCCTCCAACTCCTTTTTTCGTTCTCAAGATTGCTTTGGCTATTCGGGGTCTTTTGTGTTTCCATACAAATCGCGAAATTTTTTGTTCTAGTTCTGTGAAAAATGCCAGTGGTAGTTTGATAGGGATTGCATTGAATCTATAAATTGCTTTGGGTAGTAGAGTCATTTTCACAATGTTGATTTTTCCAATCCAAGAACATGGTATATATCTCCATCTATTTGTATCATCTTTAATTTCTTTCATCAGTGTCTTATAATTTTCTGCATACAGGTCTTTTGTCTGCTTAGGTAGGTTTATTCCTAGATATTTTATTCTTTTTGTTGCAATGGTAAATGGGAGTGTTTTCTTGATTTCACTTTCAGATTTTTCATCATTAGTATATAGGAATGCCAGAGATTTCTGTGCATTAATTTTGTATCCTGCTACTTCACCAAATTCATTGATTAGCTCTAGTAGTTTTCTGGTAGCATCTTTAGGATTCTCTATGTATAGTATCATGTCATCTGCAAACAGTGACAGCTTTACTTCTTCTTTTCCGATTTGGATTCCTTTTATATCCTTTTCTTCTCTGATTGCTGTGGCTAAAACTTCCAAAACTATGTTGAATAAGAGTGGTGAGAGTGGGCAACCTTGTCTTGTTCCTGATCTTAGTGGAAATGCTTTCAGTTTTTCACCATTGAGGATGATGTTTACTGTGGGCTTGTCATATATGGCCTGTATTATGTTGAGGAAAGTTCCCTCTATGCCTACTTTCTGCAGGGTTTTTATCATAAATGGGTGTTGAATTTTGTCGAAAGCTTTCTCTGCATCTATTGAGATGATCATATGGTTTTTCTCCTTCAATTTGTTAATATGGTTTATCACATTGAGAGATTTGCGTATATTGAAGAATCCTTGCATTCCTGGAATAAACCCCACTTGATCATGGTGTATGATCCTTTTAATGTGCTGTTGGATTCCGTTTGCTAGTATTTTGTTGAGGATTTTTGCATCTATGTTCATCAGTGATATTGGCCTGTAGTTTTCTTTCTTTGTCACATCCTTGTCTGGTTTTGGTATCAAGGTGATGGTGGCCTCGTAGAAGGAATTTGGGAGTGTTCCTCCCTCTGCTATATTTTGGAAGAGTTTGAGAAGGATAGGTGTTAGCTCTTCTCTAAATGTTTGATAGAATTTGCCTGTGAAGCCATCTGGTCCTGGGCTTTTGTTCGTTGGAAGATTTTTAATCACAGTTTCAATTTCAGTGCTTGTGATTGGTCTGTTCATATTTTCTATTTCTTCCTGATTCAGTCTTGGCAGGTTGTACATTTCTAAGAATTTGTCCATTTCTTCCAGATTGTCCATTTTTTTGGCATAGAGTTGCTTGTAGTAATCTCTCATGCTCTTTTTTATTTCTGCAGTGTCAGTTGTTACTTCTCCTTTTTCATTTCTAATTCTATTGACTTGAGTCTTCTCCCATTTATTCTTGATGAGTCTGGCGAGTGGTTTATCTATTTTGTTTATCTTCTCAAAGAACCAGCTTTTAGTTTTATTGATCTTTGCTATCATTTCCTTCATTTCTTTTTCATTTATTTCTGATCTGATTTTTATGATTTCTTTCCTTCTGCTATCTTTGGGGTTTTTTTGTTCTTCTTTCTCTAATTGCTTGAGGTGCAAGGTTAGGTTGTTTATTCAAGATGTTTCCTGCTTCTTAAGGTGGGCTTGTATTGCTATAAACTTCCCTCTTAGAACTGCTTTTGCTGCATCCCATAGGTTTTGGGTCGTTGTGTCTCCATTGTCATTTGTTTCTACGTATTTTTTTATTTCCTCTTTGATTTCTTCAGTGATCACTTCATTATTAAGTAGTGTATTGTTTAGCCTCCATGTGTTTGTATTTTTTACAGATCTTTTCCTGTAATTGATATCTAGTCTCATGGCGTTGTGGTCGGAAAAGATACTTGATACAATTTCAATTTTCTTAAATTTACCAAGGCCTGATTTGTGACCCAAGATATGATCTATCCTGGAGAATGTTCCATAGGCACTTGAGAAAAACGTGTATTCTGTTGTTTTTGGATGGAGTGTCCTAAAAATATCAATTAAGTCCATCTTGTTTAATGTATCATTTAAAGCTTGTGTTTCCTTATTTATTTTCATTTTGGATGATCTGTCCATGGGTGAAAGTGGGGTGTTAAAGTCCCCTACTATGAATGTGTTACTGTCGATTTCCCCTTTTATGGCTTTTAGCATTTGCCTTATGTATTGAGGTGCTCCTACGTTGGGTGCATAAATATTTACAATTGTTATATCTTCTTCTTGGATCGATCCCTTGATCATTATGTAGCATCCTTCTTTGTCTCTTGTAATAGTCCTTATTTTAAAGTCTATTTTGTCTGATATGAGAATTGCTACTCCAGCTTTCTTTTGTTTTCCATTTGCATGGAATATCTTTTTCCGTCCCCTTACTTTCAGTCTGTATGTGTCTCTAGGTCTGAAGTGGGTCTGTTGTAGACAGCATATATGAGGGTCTTGCTTTTGTATCCATTCAGCCAATCTGTGTCTTTTGGTGGGCACATTTAGTCCATTTACATTTAAGGTAATTATCAATATGTATGTTCCTATTCCCATTTTCTAAATTGTTTTGGGTTCATTATTATAGGTCTTTTCCTTCTCTTGTGTTTCTTATCTAGAGAAGTTCCTTTAGCATTTGTTGTAAAGCTGGTTTGGTGGTGGTGAACTCTCTAAGCTTTTGCTTCTCTGTAAAGGTTTTAATTGCTCCATCAAATCTGAATGAGATCCTTGCTGGGTAGAGTAGTCTTGGTTGCAGGTTTTTCTCCTTCATCACTTTCAGTATATCCTGCCACTCCCTTCTGGCTTGTAGGGTTTCTGCTGAGAGATCAGCTGTTAACCTTATGGGGATTCCCTTTTGTGTTATTTGTTGTTTTTCCCTTGCTGCTTTTAATATGCTTTCTTTGTATTTAATTTTTGACAGTTTGATTAATATGTGTCTTGGCGTATTTCTCCTTGTATTTATCCTGTATGGGACTCTCTGTGCTTCCTGGACTTGATTAACTATTTCCTTTCCCATATTAGGGAAGTTTTCAACTATAATC